>NC_064572.1:33295246-33545246 GCF_937001465.1 Orcinus orca
CTTGACTTTAAAAAAGCCTTTAAAAAATTACAACAGTGCTGTGAAACATAATCAGAGAAAGTTTGAAAAAAATGAATAAAAACAGTTGTCTGTAGCTCTGCCACTTTAGCTAATAATGTACACGATTATTTATGTATATTCTCTGTCTTTTCCCAAAGGCATTATGCTGCTTGGTTAAAATGAGAGCCGAGGATTCATTTCGTGTCCTGCCTTTGTCATGTTGCATGAGTTCTAAGGCGTTTTGCGCTGTGGCTTCATTGTCTTTGTAATCATTGTTTTTTGAAGACTGCATACTGTTCCATCGAACAAGCATTCCATGTTTAAAAAAAATAATTTTAAACGTATTTGAAACCCCACTATGGGCTATTTCGTTTGCTCCCTTATTTGCTTGCTGTAATAACAATATAATGTATTGTCTTCATGCACATGGATTTCCCTTAGTTTGGTGTATTTCCTTAGGAATAGAGTTCCACGTCTAGAATTTTTAGGCTCAGGAGACTCTGTTGTATCACCTACCCACATATAGCTCAAAATCTCTTAAAAGCTTCAGCTGAGTTCCTTCCAAGTTCTAGCCTATGTATTTTCTGCAGGCTAAAATGATTTTCATAAGAAGCTTGTGTTTCTGTAGAGAATTTTGGATAGTTTGAAGGTTCATGAGGATCTTAAATTATGTGGATGATACCACTCATTTAAAATTCTGCTTTAGTAGAGGATAGAAAATTGGGGGAAAACAAACTGGAATGGGGACTGGATCTGTTGGCCATCCTAACTATGTTAGGAACTGCCAAGCACGTGATTGCATTTAATCTCAAAAAAAACCCTGGCCTGGGAATCAGTAGCTGAGGATACTGAAACTCAGTGAGGTTGTCCACGTTCTGTGGAGGCAGGGTTTGGACTCAGGTTCACCTGTCCAGGGTAGATGCTTTCTCTACTCTGCCATGAACCCTTTGTCTAAAACGTGGGGAGGTGCAGCCGTAGTGGGGACCCATGGCCATTTCCCCTTTGTAATACCAGAAACTCTTATTTTAGCCACTGGGACTTAGGCCTTTGTACTGATTCCTGTGCCCTTTTTTAGATCCATCTTTTATGCGGTTCTCTCATATTACAAAACAGAGTTTTGCTTTAATGCCTAGGCATGGTGGGGATTGATAGTGGGCTGGTTGAAAGGCAGCTGGCCTTCAAGGGTTCAATTCAAGGGTTGTTAGGATGGGGGTGAGTGAGGAAGTTGGGATCCCCATACCCTTTTGGCCCTGTCAGATTTACTGTCTGTCTCTGTGCTTTCTTGAAGGCAGGGGAGGAGCTAGAGATGTGTCAGACAGGGAAAAGAGATGGCTTTGCTTGGAAAGCCAATTTGGGAACCATTGTAAGTGTAGAGCTCACCCAGACAGAGGGACGATCTGTAAGAACGGTTCAGGGTTCTTAGAGAAACTCTCTACCTGACCAGTTAGGAACAATAGGAAAATGGGGATGCTCAAGGTTAAGGGACAAGTTCAAGGTCATAACGCCCACGGATGCCAGGCAGATTTAGAAGCAGGGGTCTCTTATCATCACTACATTGAAGAGTCACTGAGAGAATGTAAATGAGAGGAGGTAACTAGGATGCCAAGTAGGGGGACAGGGGAATGGCTCTGTGACTCAGCTTTTCCTGTGCCTGGGCCCTGGCTGGCACTGTCTCCTTTCCTTTGACTCTGCACAGAGCTGGAATTACTATGGGGGCAGGGGTGGTTTCCTGCCACTGCCACTTGCTTGGATCTTAAATAAGATGGGAGGTAGACAGCGTGGGGAGGGGTTGGGGGCTGTGGCCACTGGTGTTAGGGTCCCAGCATCTCTGTGGCCCTGCCCTCTGCTTCCTGGTACCACCTTTAAACCGAAACCTGGTATTTCTCCCAGTTAGGGGTGGGCACAGGAGATGGGTTTCTGGATTTTTTTTTTTTTTCCATCCCCCGATGATGATTAGGACGTGTTAACCTGCATTCATTCATGATGCTTTGCCCCCTCTTGGTCAGGATTATTTAAATGTTTATCCTTCCCTCTTTCTTGACCTTTCTTGTTCAGTCTTAGTTCCCCGGTCCCGCTTGCTTTGTGTTTCATGAGCTTAGCAAAGCGTGGCCTCCAATTCCCTAGTTCTAGTGTTTTCACTTAAGATGAGGAGTGATGAGCCAAAGGTTTCAGGCTCAATCCTTGAGCAAAGGGCCGCTCTGACAGGGATTATTATTTATTTGTCATCTTGGATGTAATAAGCTGTAGGTACAGCTTCGAGAGCCCTTGATTTATTGCGCTGTCTACTGCCACTAGCGGGACGTCTGCTGCACCGTGCAGGATGAATACCACACTGTCAGCTCCGTCGATCTGTCTCCACCACTGTTCTCTCTCCTAACACGTTCCCATTTCATGCCAGAATACATAAACAATCTTTCATTATTTTGATGCCTTTTTCATATTTGTTCTTTACAGAACATAAAGTTTGAATTTATGGGTTTCCTTTACATTATTTCAACACATTCCACCATTTTCCGGGTTTGTGGTTTAACTCTCAGAAATTGGCTGCCAGGTGATTTAGTTATTTTGGCTTTCTAGTTTTATAGTTATTTAATATCGCGATGCCAGATACTGAGAAAATGGAGTGCACGGGCAGCGAGGGGTTTGCAGTTGAGGCTGCTGTCATCAAGGCAGCGTGATCGTGGGGCATGAGGTGTGGGGCTTAAAAACACCGCACGGGAGATGGGAGATCATTTGCTTATTTTCTTTTATTAAATGCCATCTCAAAAATATCATTTAGTTGATTGGCCGGCCCAAGTCCTTGATGGAGCCTGAGAGGAAAAAGGGAGCATCCCACCACTGTTTGGAATTAACAAGGTTTTCTAAACTGGTAGTCAAACACCCCACCCAGTTTTTTCTGCGTTTCACACAGCTCTCAGCATTCTTTATTTTCACCTATGCTTTCTCTTCTCTCTCTTTTCTGCATTCATTCTCCACCCCACCCCGTCCCCCCCGCCTCCATTTTTGTTTTTGTGTTTCAGAGGCTCGGCCATATGGCCTAATTTTTAAGAATTTTCCTGTTTTTACGTTCAGTTGCCCTAACTGGCAAAAGAGCTTGTAGTTGAAGGCATTTGCTTAAGAATAGGAAGTTGCTGCCTCTTTTTCCCTGGTAGAAGGACAAGCTTAGGAAATGGATCATATATCTGCTTATGTATTCACCTATTTGCATTGTCCTGTTTGCATGGATTCCACCCACCCCTCCTACCCTGTGCTTTGAGTATTTCATCTCAAATTTCATCATCTTATTTTTAACCGAACTTAACAATTATATGTGCATTCTCTAAATTGGACACCTTAATCTTTTTGTTAAAAAATAAAGTTTACCCCAGTTATTTTCCTTGAAATTAAAATTTCATAGAGGTAGCAGTAGAAGAAATTCATAGGGTAGATTGAATTGATAATGTCAGTACTGGTGATGAGGAGATGTGTGCATGAGAATATGAGGGGCGTGTATGTGTGCGTGTGCGCGTGTCTGTCTGCTCATAGGATGTGGGTCGGTCTATGGAGGAGCCTGGTGAATTTCACTTTTCTTCGTGCTTCCTGACCAATATAAGCCATTGACAGGTGAGGTAGTATTCCGGTCAAGGTCAGTTAAGTGCGCAGAAGTCATGACGTTTGGGAAGTTAGTCCTTTTCAGTGACAGTGCTGATTCGGGTTCTGGGGCTGAAATTCCGGCTCCTTTCGAGAAAGGTCTCTTGCTCACGTGCTTAATTGCGTGTGTGTGTGTGTCCTTGCCCTTCCACGCGGCCCTTTAGGAGGAAGGGGCTCAAGGTGAGAGAGGCTCGGCAGTTGGGAAGTTGTTTTGAACCCTGCCTCCTCTCTGAAAGACACTAATGAACGTGGATTTGAATGCCATAAATGCAAGGTAATTTTGTCACTCCTCGCTTCCCTTGGCCACCTTCATTAGAGAAGCTGGGAATTTGCTTAGCCTAGATCGCGTTGTACAGGCCTGTTGTGGCTGGAAGGGAACCCTAGTTAATTAATATGAGGAATTTGTTTTGTGTCCCTGTTTAAAAAAAAAAAAAATACAGTGCAGGTTGGTGTTGTCAGCAGAAGCTGCTTGTCACTTTGACCTGTTCTGTTAAGTGTTTGATGTGTTTTCTCAGAGTAATCTGTGAATAACATTATAGCCCAGCCAGAAGAGAAACCGAGGGAGCAATAGCAGAATTAATATCTGGGAGCGTTGATAATTATATATCAGAATCTAATTTTTAGCACAGAAAATGTGTTAATGACAGAGAGGAAAACAAAAACCACTAGCTTCTCCCAGCAGGCCCCAAAGTGTCATTTATTATTTCTCAGCTGGATATCTATCAAGTTTATGGGTTAATTTTTCTGTAGACTGTTATTTATGGGTTTTTGTTTGTTTTCAGCCATCATTACTAACAATACGGTTAATAGCAATCATTTGTTATCCAGCACTAGGCGTGATGCCTCAGATGAGAGCACTGAACTGAGAATACTCATTTGGTAGCTGAATAAGGCCCTGACAGGGCCCATTTATAACAAGCTCATTCTATAATGTCCATCCTATTAATAAAATTTTGTTGCTGTCTAATTAGAGATGTCTGATGTGTATAGTAGCACCGCAGAGGAGACTTTCTGCTGCTGCCTTTTTTTTCCTTCACCTGGTCTCTTCTGTCACAGCCAAAGCCCATCTGGGCATGTGGGTTTGAGAAAAGGAATGAAGGAGCTGTGGGGGAAGTTTCTAGATTAGATGTGTGGTGACGGTGCAGAGTGAGATGGAAACGCAGGGAGGTCTTGCAGCCTCGCCGGTGCTCCTCTTTTCTCTTCATGCTTTGGTTTTACCTGCCCCGGGTAGTAATTTGCGGTTCGCCTCCCAAATCCTCAGTGATACGAGGTGTGACCACAGGGTACTGTGATTGATTTCCTAACAAATGCAACAAAACTTGAACATCCAAGTGTGGGTGCTTGGCTCTTCCAAGTCATTGCCTTGCAAAGCAGCACATTCATTCCTAAGTCACTGTCATTTCTCGGCACCTTCTGGAAACTTCTTTTGGTTTGTTTGCAGAGGCAGCCTGTTTCATTCAATAAAAAAGTGAAGAGTCTCCCTAAGTAAGAATTTGGGATGATATATTAGAGTGTCAATCTCAGTATTTTGTGATTGCACTTTGGTTACAGAAACTGATTCGGTTTAGTCGTTATAATCCCAGGGGATCTTTCAGGCTTTTTTTTTTTTTTCTTTAATTAGAAAGCAGCTTTGGGGCTAGGTGCCATGATGTGCCCAGCTGCTGGACAAAGAGTTGGAATTCCAACAGCTACTTGGTAAGTTCTGATGCCCTTTCTTAGCAGTGGTAGGATTTGGGGAAAGTTATTGAATTGCTGGGCCTCACCTTTCTCAGTTCCAAAAAGGCAGGTACTAGTCCCTGGAGAATGGATTGTTGCGAGGATTAAATAATACACCTTGTAGGTAGCAAGACCTCCCAAATGCCAGTTATGACTGCCACCAGTTAGAATTCACTGTTTAGAACCCTATACAGAAAAACCTACTCCACTGCGGTCCTTTATTGTAAAGTCATTTTAAGCATAGTTGAATAAAATATTTTACTAACTAATTTTTACTGCTCAGATTTCAAGTGAAATTTTGTTTCCCACTCGGAGGAATATTTAAAGAAATGTGTAGCATTAAAAAGTTTTTTTTATCATCATCCCGATTATGGCTGATTGTGAAGTTTGCTCTGTTTAGGGGGAAGAACAACGAATTTAGAATTCAGGGAAGAAATAGTTTACTAATTTGGCAGGTGCTCCGAATTGTACACCTTTGAATTAAGAGCACACAATCAGGCAATACACTGAAGAATGTTTTAAAATAGTTTTGTTGCTAGGTAACTATTTTCCTCTTGAGTAAGCTTCTTCCCCCCCACCACCCATGAAATGTTTTGCAAATGATCTTTTGAATAAAAACGATCGTCTAATATTTTTTCCAAGCCTATCTGTTTGATTGTGAAGGTAAGACCATTTTTAAAAAAAAACAGTGCTGTAAAATTCCCATCCTAAGCTGGCGATGAAACCACTGTGCAGAGTGGTGGCTGCACAGGCCTGGGTCTCTGCAGGTTTTTTGCCCCTAAACTGCACCTGACTACAGCTTATCAGCCCTTAATTAGTGCTACATTTTCTCCCTGTGATTTCTATTGATGTACGGCACGGGAAGCTAGATTGAGCCTCCACCTGACTGGTGTGCAAATTGTTCTAGAAAATTCAGCAAACATCTCTCTCCATTATCCACCGCCCCCCACCCCCATCACCCCACCTCTTTCCTCCCCACCGTTTCTCTCTCCTTGTGTCTTCCTCGCTTCCATTTCCCTCAATAGAAAAGGTGAAAAGCAGGACGATAGGAATCAGGTTGAGTATTAGTGTTTTTGCTGGCCTGGCAATAGAAAACGACAGGCCGCCGCTGGGGCCCTCCGTCAGCAGATCAGGAAGCGGGGAGGCGGCAGGCGGGGGCTCCCCCGCGGCCTCGGGATGGCTGCACCGTGATGGCGAGCGAGCACCGATGAAGTCAGCACTGACAAAGTGAGGGGATTGATGGATGGACAAAGCAGGGAACTGGATGTGAGAATGGATGAGGGCAGAGGGGGAATTTAACACAGACAAACAGAATGAAAGACAGAGAGGAATTGCTTGCTGAAGGATGCCCGCCCTCAGCTCCCACAGCAATTTACTTACTGCTAACTGAACACCCAAGGATTGTTTGCATCTTTGCAGATTTTCCTACCAGCCTGGGCAGAGGGAGCTTGTAGATTCCAGCTCGTGTGCGCCAGGCTTTCTCTTTCAGCCTCCCTCTATTCCTGTCCCCCCGCCCAGCTGCATTCACTCACACTCATTTAATTCAAACTGAGCGACTGATTATTTCCAATAAGTTCACACAGTGTTCCTGCAGAATAAATTTTCTTCTCTGCCATTATTTTAATGTTTCCACTAAATTTACCTTAATCAGTTATTGTTGCCTTAGTGTAGTATATAATAATATTTACCTGCTCCTTTTGAAAATGATGTTTCTCGAAGGAGATCTATTGTTGTTTGGTGAAGGTGTGTGGTAGCGATGATAATGTATGTCTCCTTTGTGCAGGAAAAACTTAGTGGCTTTCTATAATACCTTTATCCAGTCTGTATTAATTAATGAGGGACTCAGTGTTTAATGCTTGTCACATTTTACTTTAAGGTAGCAAATATGCTCTAAGTCAAATCCCAAATATGTTAGGCAAAAAAAGAATTTATTAAGAGGGTAAATCTCACGTGAAGTGTTTTTACCACAATAACATCAAATTTAAAAAAAGAAACAAGAAAAAAATTGGGAGAGAAAAGAAATGCATCTTTTTTTCTCCCTAAGAAAAATGTGTAGTGTTGCATGTGTTACAATAGGTTTACTATTTGTAAATCACCATTTCAAAAAGTAAGTCTGTGAGCAAAAAACTATTTGAGGTTTTTTAAAAAAATAATGCAATCGATGATTGTATGAAGCCATAGAAGGTAAGTCAGATTACTATAATTGAATACCATCCTCAAATGTATGTTCAGGACTTTGTTTCCTTGTATGAATAAAGAAGATGATTTTCAGAGACCAGTTGACTTAGGAGTCTTGGATAAGAATTACTGATATTAAAATTCCAAAAGAGAAACCTACACAAGACACACGAATTGTTGGGAAAGTGAAAAGGTGACTTATCCCAAACTTAATACAGTCCAGCCTTTAGTGTGGAGTTACAGAATGAGCCACTATATTTCTGGTACATTCAAGGAAGCGGGGGCTTTATGGGAAGCCTCTTTTTCATTTTGGAATATATTGAAGCAAACTTTGTATTTCAGAATTGATGCTGATAGGTGTCATAGTTCCTTTATCCACTTTCCATCCAAAAGGAAAAAGTTTGTTTTCTCCTTCTCCCCTACCTCCATTCCTCTCTCCCTCTCCCCTCAAAGAAATGGCCTGGAAAGAAATCTTTGCATTTTTTTGGGAGGCTATATATTTCAACATTTTTTTTTTTCCCTTACGGGTACTGATTTACATGTCCACACACCTGGTTTTGAGGCCAATCTCTTTCTTGTAACATACCTCTGGAGTGCATGTATTCCTCTCTTCAGATTCCACAAAGACTAAAAGTATGAAGCAGCAACAGAGTTCTGAGAACCTTTGGCCCTTGAAGGACTCCAGAATGCTGTATCAGCTGCCTTCAGAATTAAAGCAAGGTCTTGGGAGAAGGCTGTTGACTTGCTAGAAATGATGAATAGGAGTTTTGAAAAGATGAAATTAATAAGTTGTCTGTTGCACAGAGCTCCATGAGACAGTTTTCAGGTGTGGCATAGACTATCAGTCCAGTGTTCAAAAGTAGATTTGTCCTTGTGTTCATTCCCTGTACAGACTAAAGGCTGTGGTCGCCTAGAAGCCACGCCATCCTCAGGTGCACATCCAGCATCATTTTGGAATAATAGGAGTGCAGAGCTGGCTACCCGCTTGGAGATTATATCATATATTAATCCTGGTATTGAGTAATTTTTCAAAGGATGAAAAATGTGACAGGTGATAAAATTAAGTTTACTAAAGGTGGCTCACACATGGCCCAGAGATACACATGGCTTAAGGGAACAGGTCACACAGGGTTCTGATTCTTTTTGTAATATAAAAACCTGGGGTCTCTGAGGCAATGCTGGGAAATTTTTGGAGGAAGGATGGTAACTCTTTTTTTTATGTGGATCCCTGATTGGTGAAGGCAGACTAAGGGGAATTGGTTTCTTTTTGCCATTATTGGGCATTTTGTAGCTTCCATGATTTTCGCATCCTATTTACCAGCACGTGTTATAAGAATCACTACACCTGTGGTTCCTAGAAGCAGGATATAGGTGCCTGAGCCCCCTCTGAGAGATTCTGATAGAGTAGGTTGGGGTGAGATCTGTGCCGAGAATTCTGCCAGGTGGTCCAGAGACATTATACCTTTCCCCTCTGTGTCCCTTTGCAGTCCATTTGGATATTTCTGATGCATCCCTTCAAATATCCTGGACTTTTGAACCTTTGAGTTGGATGAGTAATAAACAAAAGAAGGGTTACTCACTTTTGTCTTATACCTCTCAATTTATTTCAACATTTTTTCCATCCTAGTTCTATATACAATATACGTTGACTGTAGGGAGTTTGAAAAAATAAGAATTTGGAAGAAAAAAATTATCTGTAATTCCACCACCCAGAAGTTAACCATTGTTAATATTTTGTTGTACCTGTTGCAACCTTTTTAGAAAAAAACATACAAATTACATTTTGGAAAACTAAGATCATTTCATAATTTTTGCAACTTTTGCATGTATCAATATGTATTTTGAGCATATTCTCATGTTATTAATAATTCTGAAACATTCTGGTTATTGGAGGCACAGGGTATTTGGTCAAGTTTTCTTTGCAAGTCTCTTTTTTATTTATTTATTTTTTTGCGATACGTGGGCCTCTCACCTCTGTGGCCTCTCCCATTGTGGAGCGCAGGCTCAGCGGCCATGGCTCACGGGCCCAGCCGCTCCGCGGCACGTGGGATCTTCCCGGACCCGGGGCATGAACCCGTGTCCCCTGCATCGGCAGGCGGACTCTCAACCACTGCGTCACCAGGGAAGCCCTGCAAGTCTCTTATAGTTGGGCGTGTAGGCTGCTTTCCCCCCTATAACTGTGATGAACTTTGATCTAATTTGCAATTGATGACAATTTGATTATTATTTTTTAAAGTTAAATTGCCTTTTCTTCCTCCGTCTCATCTATCCATCCGTCTGTCCATCCACTCCTGGTTTATGAACACTTGATTTATTATGGTTTCAGAAGACCAGTGTCTGCCCTATATGAATGGCTTTTTCCTAGAGCCTGAGAGAGTATAAATTGTTCATTAAGCCACTGCAGTATTTCAATGTTATTAGTACTGTTAGTATCATGATCATCTACTTTAGAACTGTCATATCTCAATGCTAGAAGAGACATCTCCAAATATTAAGCCACCTAATAGTGAGGGTACCATTGCTGGGGATAAGCAAGAGGCTGGAGGGTGAGCATCTCAGCACTATCTACTACAATCAGAGTTGCTCCACTTTTAAAGTTTTGCATCAGCTTTTTTTTTTTTTAAAGCAAGATAGTTGAACTAGTCGAACTCTATTCCTCTCATAAATGAGGACACCAAAGCTCAGCAATGTCAAGTGACTGACATCTCTCACAGTTCTCTGTCCCCTGGCATTTTTTATTTCCCCTTTACTGGCGGCCCCACTATCAAGCTCAGTTCTGTCAGTGAGCTCAGACCCCTGGGAGAAGAAGGATGAGGAGGCTTGATCGTGTTCAGCTGAGCTTTATTCAACTTTCTGGGGTGTGACAGAGTGATCTGTTTGTGCTTATTAGCAGAGAGTTGCATATTCATTTGCCATTCATTTTCCCCAAATGCCCAGTCATGTAGCAAGTGTCAGAAATTGCCCATTGGAAACTGATTCACTTTGTTCTAAAGCAGAAACTAACACACCACTGTAAAGCAATTATACTCCAATAAAGATGTAAAAAAAAAAAAAAAAGAAAAAAAAATTGCCCATTGGAGAATGTTCTGCTATGAACTTCTTAGTACTGGTGAATTACCAAATAGGGACTGTCTATACTAGTACATGTTCTACCGCTCCATTACTGGGGAGGTCAAAACAATTCTGGAACTTGGCTTCTTCAATTATAAAAATAAAAAAGAGTATTGAGTGAGTCAAGACCTAAGAGTACTTAGAGCTCTAGTTTGGGTTCAGGGAAAACACAGTGGAAAAGAGTAACATGAATTTGGCAAATTGAAATTACTACTGTTAGGAGATCATGTGAGGTTTGGATCATCAGATCAGGCTTCTTGAGGGAAGTGGAATTTGAGCTGACCCTTGAAGACAGGATTTAAATAAACAGAGGAAAAGTGGGGAGAGCATTCCAGGAGGGCGATAGCATGAGCAAAAAATGGGGGCAGGGAAATAGAGACGAGTAAGGGGGTACATTTCGCAGGCATGGCAAACAGAGTAGAGAAGTAAGACTAATGTGGGACATACCAATGAATTCCATTTTTTTATTCATTCCACAAATACCTGAGTGTCTATTATGTGCCTCAAGGAGCTTATATTTTAGAGGGGCAAGGCAGATGGTAAAGAAATACATGTATACACACATACGGCGCAGTTAAGAGCTATGTAGAAAACTGGAGAGTGGAGGATGATGAGATGGAGTGGGCAGAGAAGGTCTCTTGCATAACTTAACATTTGAGCAGAGACCTCAGTGATGTGAGGAAGGAAGCCATGAAGATAGTGGGAAAAGTAGAGGGAACAGTCAGTACAAAATCCTGTAGTACAAATGGAATCTATTCTGGGGCAGATTGGTCGCCTCCCCGGTAACCACCTTAGTCCTCCTTTATACTTGTTCTCAGAGCCCTGTTCACGTAGTTAAATAACACTTCACGTCATTGAAGGAACTTCTTGACCTTTCTGGTCAAGGAAAGTACTTCGTCTCCAGTCTCAGAGTGAACCGTGATTGATTTAAGCCAGTCATAGCAACTCTTTCCCCCTTTTCTGTGATTGGTTTGGGCATGGGCATGTGATCTTGTTAGGGCCAGTGGTAAAGGGAGATTGTGATTGTGTCTACATGTGATGCCTGGAACTGCAGCAGCCGTCTTTCGCCCATGAGGGGAGGTTTTGCATTGAGGGTGGCAGAGCAAAAAGATGGGAAGCACTTGGGTCCATCATGATATCATGAACTGGTGAATTAACCTTGGAAAGCATCTTACTTTGGATTTCTTTTGATGTTATATAATAAACCCTTATTGTTTAAGCTATTTTTTTAGTTTCATACTCTGTTACTGGCAACCTGAAGTGTCCTAAAAGGTATGATAAAGATCTTGAAACAGTTCTTTGTCCAATGCACTTCATTTAAGATCTGTTCAAATGTTACCTTGTCTGAAAGACCTTCTCCAACTCTCCGTGTAAAATGGGACAGAGGTGGAGCTTCGACTCTGACATGGGTTAAAAGTCTTGCATACGCCTAGGTTCGAGCTAGTGGGTGGCCTCCCTCTGTTTTCCGTGCACGGGGAAAGGGGAGCACGGGTGCTCTGCGGTGCTGTTTGGACCGAGGTCCGCACCGCCTGCCGTCTGTCTGCTCATGTGACTAATGCTCAGGTCCATCTTCATAAATGGCGATTTCACGAGCTCATTGGCTCCACATAAAAGGTGAGTGACTCCGCTTATAATAAATCTCCGTGTGGCGTGCGTACTCTCATTCCCTTCATTTGACCTTGGTGGGACAGGCTGATGGGCCAGTGAAAAATACGAGATGAAAAATGAGTGAGCAGAGCACAGTGAGCAGTGAATCCATCTTGTGTGTGATTAGCTGTGAAAAATCTCACCGACGTGATTCCGAAGACACTTTTTCTTTCTCCCCTTCCTCAGCCCCTCTTCCTTCTCCCATAGTATATTGTCAGCCACCCCACAGGTGAGCTTTTCCACACGTGACTGCCTCATCCCCACCAGCAGTCATCGGATCCTTACAGGGCTTCCTGGATCGAGAGCTACGGGGTAGGGAAAGTGGACTCAGAGGAGGAGAATCTTTTTTTGGGGTGGGCTTGGGGGAGCAGCTGATGGAGCTCAGCTGAAGCCTTAGGGAGTCCCCTCCAGGGGCGCGTTGAGAAGACACGAGTGTGACGGAATGACTCGGTAGGCAGTGTAAATCTGCAGTTACACCCGAGGACTCGGTGACTCGAGGTCGAGGTTCTCCATCCATTCCATTTGCAGAGTCAAGCCCTATAAAAACAGGGTGACGGGATGGTAAACCAAGCTTCCTGGGGAACCGTGGGGTCCTGCTGCAGAAGGCCTGAGCACGTAAAATGGAAACTTGCCTTTCATGGCAGTGGCTCTTACTGCCATGCTGAGAGGCCACCTTGATGGCATCAAGGTGCTTTTGGAATAGAACTCCCTGCTGCAGTCGGCCTCTCGTGTGGACGCCCTGCTTTCATGTCCTCTTTTCATGATGTCTGTGGGCCAGGAGGCAAGGAGGGTGATGGGTGGCTGGAGGTGTCTCATCATGTTAATCTGGCCAGACAACTTCAGTTCACTGTTCAGTCTCCCTGCAGAGCCTGCAGAGGTGGCCATCCCGCCCTTCCAAGCAGAGAACATATGTTCATCCTAAGGACCAGCAGAGGGAAAGGGTGTTGATGGAAATGGGCACCTGCTAGCAATTCCTCTGATGGGGCTGATGGAAGTGTCCTTCCTTCAACATTGAGTTCCCCCACGTGTGTGTTCTGACCTCTGAGTTAAACGTCAGTAGTTCAGGTATGTGGGGGGTCAAGGTTAGTCCTGCTTATTGGACAAAAAATTAATTTTTAGATTTTTAAATATTTTATTGTTTCAAAATGCAGTCCTCAGCTAGTGAAGGCTTCTTAGAGGATGTGTTAAATGAACTTAAAAGAATACATTGTAATTAAGATGTTTTCCTGTATGAGAGGACAGTTTTGCTCAAGGTGGTCAAACCTGACCCTGCAACCACGTCTACGTTTATTGCATATTAGCTGTTGGTACAACAATGCTGCTCTCGACAGATCATCCAACAGCTAGTGGCATTCAGTGATAAGCCATTATTACCATACCGCAAGGTTCCAGATGCGCTGGGGAAGCTCTGCGTCTGGTTACAGGTCTGCACGCTGGTTGGGCTGCTCTCCTCCATGTGTCTGTTTTGTCTGGAACCAGTGGACTTTCTCTGATTTCAGACATCAGAGGCTCACAGAGGAAATATGGGATGCCGTAAGGCTTAGACTCAGAACTGGCCCGGTGTCAGTCACTTCAGTCACCTCGTGAAGTCTTGTGTGGCAGAATCACTTGGCAGAGGGCATAGGTACAGCGAGGGTGAAAAGTCGAGAACAGTCTTGCAGTGCACCATTATGTGCTTATTTAGTCTACATGTACTTTGCTAAGCACCCGTCATAAGCCTTGTTTGGTTCTCCATCAAAAATAGGACAAAATCCCACGCCAGTCTTTTCCAAAACTTCCACCGTCTTAGGTGACTTAATAAGGTTTTGGGGTAAAAGTAGAGTGGGTGTTTAGTAAAAGTATACACAGAGTTAGGAGTGGAATTTGGAAACATGAGAATGATCAGTGCTGAGAATCATTTCCGTGATTGTGTGGTCTTTGTTACTGTAGCCACATCAGCAGTCACGTTGGTGAGTGCTGGTTGCAGACAAAAAGGATAAATGTTTCAGAGAGGACAGACATCTCCGTCAGTAACCATTTGCTCCCATCCTGGGTCTTGGTTGTTAACTTTGGTTATGTGACTGACTTGAGCTTGTGGAATAAAGTGAAGGAGGTTAACAAATCATCAGAAAGAGCCCTAAGAGAATAAGAAGAGAAATAGATGAGGATAAATTTTCATTTGGCATTCATTTCCCCAAAGATGCGGCCATACAACAAACATTACAAGATTGACAATTGGATAATAGATGCATAACATGTCCAAACAGTTAAGCTGTTCTTCAATTAACACCCAGCCCTGTAATGTCGTCTGGTCCGCCGGGTTTAAGAAGGATGTAGGAAATTTGGCTAAAGTCCAGAGAAACTGTAGAGATAACAATAATTTGTGAAATGATGTATCTGAAGAGCTTTATGGGGTTGGCATTATCTACTTAAATAAGAGCAGCTTGAAGGATATTCTTCTGGTGTACAGGGGTGGTTTTATCTGAGAAGGTAACCAGCTCCTCTCCATTTTAACCAGGAAGTGAAAAAAAGGAAAACGTTGACATTTCAGCATGTTCAAATTAAGCCAGACCTGCAGGAGAACTCCGTTCACTTGTTAGGTTTTGTAGTGGTGACTCAGCCTTGTTTCCATGTTGTGGAGTATTTCTTCAGAAGGGATTTACTTCTTAACTTTTAAATGGACAACAAGCTCGTTCTCTTACCGGAGGTCATGTATTATTCTCCCTGGAGGCAGGGAGTCTGAACCTTTATGAGAATCTGTTTCTGGACGTGGAGGGGAAAAAGTGGGCTTGTGCGCGGTGTTTTTGGATTGCCGGATGAGGTAATGAAGGTGATACCCTTTAGTCTGTTTCCATCGCCTCGTTATCCTGGGAAGGCCGTAATCCACTCAGTCTGAGTGGGTAGCCTGTGGGTTCTATATGTAAAGAGTCTTTTAGAACTTAAATTTCCTTGGGAAATGGAAGGTACGCTTTCCCAATTAATTGATAAGCTGGATATGGTAGGAGATCATTTAAGGGTTCTGCGCGGGGGGGATTCTTTTCTCTGTATATTTTAAAGTAGGGGGGTTTATATAAAGGCCTCTTATATTAGAGCTGAAGCTCAAAACTCCTCTGTGCATCTCAAATACACGTTTACAATGTCTTTCTTCCCTATTTAAAATAAAATTCAAAATTTAACATGGAAAGTGGCAAATTCCTTGTGTTGTTTTCTACTTAACCGTCAACTACCGTGTATCATACTCCAAGATTGTTTTCTTAAATTTGCAGTAATATAGATTGAGTTTATGTCTCATCATATAATCTGAAGTTTGAGAAGTCTGCAACAGTACATGAAACCTTAGTAATATATGATTTTTTACACATGGGAAGGAAGGAAAGATAAGCAGTGAATAAGAGGGCACAAAAAGGAAGCATTTGGTGCAGTGGAGAGGGTGCGAGTGCAGGAAACCTAGGGTTTAGTTTCTCCACCAGTAGTTGTGTGACCTTCTGTGAGTCACTTAACAACATGTCTTGGTTTTTTCCATCCGTGAAATAAAAGACTTGGATTAGGTCTTATGATACTTCTCAATTCTGAAAAGACCTTTGATCCATGGCTAAACCTTTCTTGGAGAAGATACCTTTGTTTTCTTGAAAATCCTCTCAAAGGATGAGTTTTTATTCAACTTAACTGAATGGTCCTCATGTTAGTTAAGGATAGTGTGTTGACTTCTGAATCCAGAGTCATTAGTTAATGAGCATTTGGACCATCTCTCCCACTCCTGTGCTCTCAGACCATGTGGCTAATTAATTATGGCGTCTTTTCCTCTTGCGCCAAAACTCTGCCTCAGAATCCTTCTCATCACAGCCTACCACTACCAGGAGAGTAGAGTCGGCTCCTGAGATGAAACCTCTTTACTTTCCCTGGCCCATTGTGTGTAGACCTCTGAAGTTGTGAGGTTGGGGACAGTGGGGTCTAAGAGAAATAGACACCCACATGGAAGACCTTGCAGTCCAGAGAGACTGTCCCAGAAGTGTGAGAAACCGTGGGGTAGTCATCGTGGGCAGGAGTTAAGTCTGGATTTTCATCAAGACGTTTTCAGTCTCTATAATGGCCCTGCTTTAACTATGCTGTTTCATATTGTGGGTATAGAGAATGCTGTGGAAGATAGGTTGAAGTGATTTAAGGCATTTGACTTTTCAACAAATACATATTTGAAAGTCCATAGTCTTTGGCATAGTCATTTTGTGTTGGCTCCGAGCTGAGGCTATTTGTAATTTACAGCATGTGACATTAGCCTTTTGAACCTAATAGTTTCAAAGCCATCCAAGCTTTGGGAATTGTCATTTAGTGCCCTGGATAGCTCTCTGCTCTGAGCATCTTTGAGGACTAGGCTGGGAGTAGGGGGAGATGGGAGTAATTCTGTATTTGGTGACACAGACAAGGAAATAGTTTTTATACGTGTATATACATATTAGAAGCATAATGTATGTGTAATTTCCGTGTATTTTAGAAGGCATATATTACTCTACATGTACCTTATTTGAAATTTATGGTAAGAATATGGCAAAGGAGAAAAATGTATTGACATCTGGTGTTTCATTGTATTCATAAAAGACTGTTGTCAAATCCCTTGACTTTTTACAATGAAAGAAAATGTCCCTGGTGATGGAGTATCAGGGTTTCTGGTTGAATCTTTAGAATGCGAGCAGAACTGGCCTCATCTCTGTTCCCCAGCTCAGTTATTCACAAAGGTCCTTTTCTAGGTGACATATCATGTTGTATTCCAAAGTACACTTTCTTTTAATTTACAACTTAATTTTCAACCTAATTCAGAAGACTGATACTATAATGCTATTTGCAGAAGTATTGAAATGTCAGTAAGTTTTATTGTAGTAATAAAGAGTATTCCATATATCACACACTCTATAGGGATCCTTGAGTTTTGCATAGATCTTCACAGCAACAACCAGTGGCTAAATGCTTGCAATCATTAATTTTTAAAGAAGACATGGTTATGATGAGTTGAGGAATTAAGGCTGGGGGTGAAGAATGAACTTTAATTTTTTTGACAGTTTTTTTTGTGTGGTTGCGTACTAAGGTGAGGCGACAGCAAGATTATAAAAAATGGCCCAAATCCCGGGTTCCTAATACTTAGAATGCTGTCTGCTCATAAAAAGATTTCAGTTAGGGAGAGGCTATCTTTGAGCTCCCTGTAACAAATGGGTATCAGTGGCCCATGAAATAATCAATGCCACTAATCCATCCTAGGGCCTGCCAATATGTTAATGGCCCTGGTGCATCGTTATTGCTACAAGACCATAAATCATTCTGGTACCAGAATGCATCGCTGTCGAGGCCTCAAACCCCTCGCCTGGAATAAAATGCTGCCTCCTAACAATTAATGTCCAAACATTTTGCAGCTTTGTGCCTTGATTGTTTTCAGATGCTAAAAAAGTAAGTAGGACAGATTGTAAATCAATAAAACTATAAGACAAAGTGCTTTAATAATAGGAAAGTTCAGAGTAAATCATAGTTCTGTGTTTATTATTGCATTTGGGGTTATAAATAAAGAGTTACTTTCTACTACCCAGCAAGTCTGCTGAGTTAACATGGGGGACCAAGGCCAGGGCTAACCTCTCTGAATGGGGTTCCCTTTCCTTACACCAACCTGAGAAGCCAAACCAGGCCAACCGGAACCACAAACTCTACTCTGTATTGGAGGGCAGTGTTGAGTATACAGTGGATCTGTTTCGGAGGTAGTTCACTGAGCGTGTTTCCTGTTAGAAATAACGAAAATAGCTCAGCATACAATGGTTTCTTTGGCAGCATCAGGCTTCATATAGCCAGGTTGGTGAGATTTCACGTGTATGGTTATTTATTACCCTATAGGTGATGGAATAATTTTTACAGTGGCAGCCAAGTTAGTTTGGGGTGCCTAGGAGCTTTTCCTCATGTTTCTTTCCATTAAGTTATCCAACCTGAGAGGTCGACGTTGGCCATATAGAAATCAATTGCTGAACTGTAGGCAAACCTGAGAAGATCTTATTCAGGAAATAGAGTTGCATCCAATTGGTCTGCTTCCCTTCGGTCAGTGTCACTTTAGGCCCCTCTTGAAGGTGTGGAGAAGCACGATGGAAAGTCATTAACTCCACCTCGTAGAGACAAAGTTTATTTGTGCCCATTTTGGTATTCCTTGTCCTACAGCTGTATTTTTGGCCTGAGCCTCTGTGCCTTCATGAAGGGTAGATGGCCAGCCTGGAAAGGTGGGCTTGTCACTTGCTTGGGAAACACAAACCAAAGGGCAGCAGCTTTCGGTGTTGACCACGAACTGGCTGGTGAGCTGTGTCGACTCAGTCTGGGTTCCGACTATACAGGGAACGGAGACATTGAACCCTGGCTGAGCCCGTTTCCTGTACCAGGTTGAGTGTGGTAAGGAGCCAAGAACATAAACAACCAAAGGGGAACCGTAGAATGTGGGGCTTGGGGGTACCTTTAGCGTTCAGTTAGGGCTACGATGTTGAAAAGACACCGTGTGCCCACACAAACACCCTGAAGTGTGGTGTTCCCAAACACACGTTCAGCCAGCGTCATGTAGCAGGACACCCCTTTCGGGCACTTGTATGTCCCTAGCGCCCAGCTCTCATGGGTGTTCGTAGTTTATTTCGGTGCTCAGGAAATAACACAGGAAAAGGCCAGAAAAACAATGGCTCCGTATAGACAGAAAGACAATTAAAACTGATATGACTCTTAACAGAAGTGGCAAGAGCAGGCAGGATGGAAGTAATTTATTCAAGGAATTGTCCAAATACATAAAATTGCACTGATGTATGGTGTAGTGGTGGGACAGTGGAAAATTTGATAGTTGTTTCCGTTGTATGAATTACTCAGACAGGATGCCTTTGTGAAGTATGGGGGTTTGTTTAATGTTCTGACAACAATTTAGATCCTGTTATGGTTATTGCAGTGTAATGCCATAGTAAAAATTGAACATGACACACCAGCAATTTATTATTTGTGTGTTTTTTAACCTTGAGTATCGGATTGTTTGTCCAAGCATATCCTTTGATTTGCTATGAAATTTATTGTTGATAAAAACAATCAGATTTCCATTAGAAGCAAAAAAAAATATTTTTTTTTTTTGCCATGAACCATAGATTTAGGGAAAAAAATTCAAACTAGGCTACAGGACTTATGACAGGTAGACTCATGACATTATATGGTAATTCAGCATGAAAGAATAATTGTGACACTCTACTTGGTTGTGGAGTATAATCGTGCTGTGAGGTTCAATTCACTGAAAGGCCAAATTATCTTCAACTCCATTAGTCTGACAACCTATAATGCTTTGCAGAGGCAATTTGTAGACGTTTCACAGAGTGCCAGCAAACAGGGCTCCCCATTATGCCACCCATTAACGAATTTGTGTAGTGAAAAAAGTAACTTTTCCATTTTCTTGACTGTTTTCAAGCTTTGCAACATAATAAATATCTAATAGTAGTATTTGCATTGCCATTTACTCTCTTAGTTTTAAATTTATCTGAGGCATGGGAGGCAGCTAAGCAGCCTGAGAAATATTGATAGTTTCTTTGACTTAAAACAGTAGCACGATGCAGTGGAGAGAGCATGGCATTTGGGGGCAGGAGGCCCGGAGTGTGGTCGGAATCCACCCTGAGACCTTTGTCTTGAAAGTTTTTATGACCTGATTCACTTTGGACCTCAGTTGCCCCATCTCTGAGTTGGGGATTATAAGCCTCTTATCTAAGGATCTCTGTATGAGGGTTAAGAGGTTCTTAGTATTGTTCCTAGCCACTGGGTGGACAATTTGGAGCTGTTCTGGAGGAGGGGACTCTCTCCCCTTTTGTACGGCTGATTTTAGGGAATGGAGCCACCGGATGGACAAGTGTGAGGCTCTCTCAGCCCTGTGAGCGGGGTAGTATTTCCTCCTGAGTGTGTGTTGCTTGATTGTACCCGTCTGTAGATGCCTGTCTCCAGAAGAGAACCCGGGGCCATGCCTGGGTTATCTGATTGTTACACTTTTGTCATCATCTCAAATACAGAAAAAGCACATTTGCTTTTTTTTAAAAAGACTGAAAAAGTTACTCCTGTGCTGTAGATATTTACGGACACAGTATATTTGATGAACTTTTAAAAGAAACATTCTTCATAAATCACATTGGATGAGTCCCCCCGAAAAATGTTGGTTATGTATGCAGGTGTTTCTGCACGTGGGGACGTACAGAGCTGTATGGCTCAGTGTCCTAAATATTTAATAGGGTTTTACATTTTCGCCTGGATTTTGGGAACTGGAAGAATCCAGGCTCCTTTCTCCTAAAGGCCAGTGCCACTTGTATCTTAGTTCCTTAAATTTCTCCCTGTGATCCACTGCTTATTTCCCGAGGGTGGGCACTGCTGGATTAAAATGAGACTTACAGGAGTGACAAGCTGGCAGAGAAAGGCTAGGACAGCAGAAATGGCCCAAGGGCCCCTCCTCGTCTTTGTCCCCTCCATCTCAAGGCGTTCTGTAAAAGGGTCTCACACCTTGGGAATGAATGGGCCTGGGGATAAATCAGTCTTTCCATCTTCAGAAATTGATTTATAATTTATGATTTTAAGAATCGTCAAATTTTCTACACCGTTTTTGAGGAGGGGGTTGTGTGAATCACTCTGTATCGCCCAGTGGTGTTCGTCCCCACATCAGAGACTGACCCTTCATTGTGACAGGTCATACATGCTGCTTTCAGAGGAGGTAATGGTTTCTCTAAAGGGTAGATCTGGATTCAGCCCTTCCTGTTAGAATCTGAGAGATGCACTGTCCTTTTGGTTGTTTTACTTGGTCTAAATTCTCAACCATTAAAAAGAAAAAGGAAGAAGAAATAGGATATTAATCTTAGTAGTCATTTCCAAGGACGCTACCCTTCTTACCTGATTGGGTGGGAGGGTTTTTACTTGATCATCAAAAGCTCTTTTTATTTCAGCAAAACCTAGGGAGCATTTCTGTCCTCTTGGAATAGAGATGTTGAATCAGTGGTCCTAGGTTGACTATTTTCCCTTTGTAAGTTGGAGAAAATATGTGTGTAGGTATCCCCTGCCCTGTGGCCCTATACGCTAGGGAGTTGGATTTCCAGTGTGTGGCTAATATCTCCTGGGGGGGCTGTAAAGGAAGTGTAAGAAATTTAGTGCAATCAGTCAGCATTACTGGAAACCTCACCTTGAAGTATGGAGGGTGAGTTAGTTATCCTCACTTTGGTACAAAGGATGGCCCGTGGGTAACATGCACGGGTGAACGTGGGCAGGGCCACGTGGACAGGGGAGACACTTAACAGTAAGCATGAGTGCAGTTACGGTGGGAAAATTCACACGGAGAAGGAAGAAGTCGCAGGGAGGTTGTTGGGGAGTGGGGGTAATGGATTGTTTCCAAGGTCTGGAATCCCAGGGGTATAGTTAAGGACGAGCTGAGCATTCATGTTTACGCATAAGGCTCTCCAACCTAATTTCGGCTGAACTGTTGCTGACTTCCTTAGTGTTCGTCGGTCACCCACCTGCAGAAAGGGCACGGAGGGGGGTGATTGTTGACTTTATGGTTATGGAACCCAGCTAATCAGTGCACCCGCTGGGCTGTAACTTGTTATGCCTGAGCAGTGCTTACACCAGGTCTTAAGATTTCTTACTAGCAAACGGGAAAAACACTCATTTCTCATGACCCAAGGCCCCTACCGGGAGGGAAGCTCTCATCTCACATGGAGGGAAAGCACAGTGACACCTCCTGATACAGACCAGTAGAGCTCCTTAGCCCTGCTTTGGAAAACCACAGGGTTTCACAGAGTGAATGTTCATGTAGCCCAGTACGATAAGCCTGCCACGGAATAGGAATAGGAGGCGTATTGCTTGCTGTGTTCTAGGATTTTTGAGTCAACGTTGGTAGCCCCTCACGCCCACAAGCTGGGGAGCCAGTTTTGGACATGATGATCCACTTACAGTCGTTCTTCATTTAGCGCTGCAGTTACTTTCAGGTGGGGAGGATATTTTTGTTCTGCTGGTTTTCTCAGGGTTGGATCACACAGGGTTCTAGTCCACATAGAGGCTGGCACATGGCACCTGGTAAGTACTACCTTACAAATTGCTTTGACCTTTGACGTTCCCGGTAAAGGTCCCTGGTTAATTTTGCACTGTGCACTGCCTGCTGCACTAGCTCTGTGCTACCTTTCCATCCTTGAATAAATCTGTGAACAGTGTCCCCTGCATTCAGGTTCTAGCTTGCTTCTCTGGTATTTATCTTTGCCATCCTTTACCCAATTTCTCTCTGTGCTGACTCTGTGAGCATGTTTCTGTGGGACGGAATCTCAATCAGTTAAAAAAGCGTAGGAGATAGGAAAGGTCAGCACGACAAATCTGTCCTCCTAGCGTCTGCATGTGTGTTTGGGTAGCTGAGCTCAGCTGACCACAGAAGACAAATAGGAAATGTGAAGGTGCTACCTCACCAGCCTTAAAGTTGAAAACAAAATATCTACTGAGAGAAATAGGAGTGTTAGGGCATCATATTAGAAATTCAGGAGAAGAGATACATTCTTTTCTTCATTTGGAAAGGTCACAGGCTTTATTTGCAATAAGAGGTGCATATGGTTATAACTTGCTTTTATTTTCTCTTTTAAAATGTGTATTATATGCCCACACCATGTTTATGTTACGATTGCTTATTTTAACCAGCAAAGCAGTCTTTAACGTGACAATGCAAAAAAAATCTTCAAATGTGATTTTAGCGAGTTATTTTACATAACAAGAGACGATGATAATCTGTGGGTGTTTCTGTTTCTCTCGGTTAATTTCTTTTCTATTTTTATTTTGTGGAATTGAAAAAGGACATTTCTAGTGATGGTATAAAGCTCTTCTAATTTAATTTTATTGTTGTATACCTGTCTCCACTAAAAATGCAAATGTCTGTTAGAAGCTGTGTCTTCCATTTCATTCTGCTTCTGGACGGGTTTGTTTCCCCGAGTTACTTGTGTTTTGGGAGGGGGGAACATTTGACTCAAATTTGCAGTTAAGGCCACCTTTGATTTTTTCCCCTTAATAAGAGGGAAAAGGGAAAGATAACATTTTTTTGAATGTCTGCTGTAAGCCAGATAATAACTTATACATTATTTCATTAAATTTTCACAATAACCCTCTGAGGATGTTGTGATCCCAGTTTCACACATGAGGAAACTGAGGTTTAGAGAGGTGAAATGACTGGCCAGAAGACACACATCCAGCAGTCAGTGAAACTTGGAGGGAGATGTTGGTCTGACTCCAAAGCCTGTGCTTTTTTTCCATGACACCAAACTACACAATCTTCCTCCTAAACACACAGTTCTCTTGCTACCATAGTAAGAGACCCTAAATGACAATAACCCGTCATTCCAAAAAGTGGTAGGGACTATACATACAACCTTTCATAAGAAATTACCACTGTCCTTAAACAATTCTTGGAGCAGTAGTGTGTGTGTGTGTGTGTGTGTGTGTGTGTGTGTGTGTGTGTGTGTGTGTGTTTAGGATGCTGATACAGAGAGAGTGGAAGCTTGAAAATAGGGTCCATGTCCTCAGGAAGGGCAGAGGAGATGAATCTGAAACTTGAATGGTGAACGTCAGTTGATGAAGAAGCCTAAGTTAAGGGTTGGGTCAGGATGCAGGTGCTGTAATAGCTCAGAAGAGAGGGAGCCCTGGGGAGCGGTAATGTGGTAGCAACCCAGAGACTTGACCAGAGCCTTAGAAAAGGGTGTCATGTGTTACAGCCTGCAAATGGAGTGGCTTTGTTTCTGGGGCTGGGATGCTTTAAGCCTATATGGACAAAGGGATGTAGTGAGATAGTGGCTGCTGGGGGTGAAGTGTGTATTTTGGGGTAGTTGGAGAAGTAGGTATGTGTATGTGTGAGGCCAGGGTGGTGGTGGTCTCCCCCACTTCCCCCATCCTTGGTACACCAGCCATGCTGAGCACCTCTCAGTTTGTCTAAGTGCCACCTACCTTCTCACCTCTGAGCCTCTGTACCTGTTGCTTTCTCTGGCTGACTGCTATTTATCGCCCTGCAGGTCTAAGCTAAAATGTCCTTTCCTCTGGGAAGCCTTTCCTGATTTCCCCATTAGGTCTGGTTCTTCTGCTGTGTGTTCCCTTAGCCTTCTCTATTCCCCCATCATAGCACTGATTACATTTTATTTTAACAACTCTTGTAATTGTCTCTCTCACTAGACAGTAAGCTCCAGTGAAGGGAGGACAGTTAGCAAAGGGTCAGGCACATAGATTGTAGATGAGCAAATCATTTTTGAGTGAGTTAATGAATGAGTGAATATGTTTAAATTTTATTAGTCAACTACTGAAAGCCAGGTTGTTCCATGTGTCCATTTAAGTCAGAAGGAAGATTCATTTGTTGTTGCTGTGGCAGAGTAGGGCATAGTCCCCAAATGAGACAGATTTGTCATCAGGTCCCCAGGTTTATCCTTCAGTGTCCTCTCAGGAGTTTTATCCAGGTCCTGGAATGGGAGCCCCTGGTGTGAGCTAGTGGATTCTAGAATTGCTCAAGCACCCTCAGCAATTTGATTGTGGCCACAGAGACCAATAGTGTTTTGTTTTGTTGGGGTGGGAGGGGCAGGCAGAAAAACCAAGTCATGAAAAACGAGGGTGGGAGGGGGTGCATGGGTAGTGTTAACTTCTGTGGGCCCTCTGACGTCTCTGGTAACGGGTCATGACGGAACAAGGACAGAACACTGTAGATTGGCCCATGCCAAATGAAGGGATGGGATGAACCCTCAATCTCATGTGTCAGGCTGCTTTTAACCCAGCCCAGTGCTATCCTAGCTTTCTCATAACACACCGCTAAAAATGTCCTTTCATATTCTGAAAGCCACCATGACCCCAGCATCATTGGTAGTGACTGAATTTAATGACATAGACATTTTCCTTTTTGAGGTGATATAGACTCAAGTTGTTCCTTAGAGCACTGTCTTTCTCTTATTCACACTAAGATTGATCTTGTTCTAGGAGCTTTCTATAGTCTGTCTTGTAGACTCTTAGAGCTCTATTCATGCCTCCCTATTTAGTGTCTCCAAGGACAACCGTGTGCTGCTTCCTCCACCATTGACCCATTGACAGATGCGCAGTGGCCATGGCCCCATCACTCACCCCGTTAGGCCGGCGACGACTTGTCCCTCCCCACCCCACGTGGTACAGACACTGGACATCCCATTCTGGGTGGGCTGCTCTAGCCCCCTGAGGACTACTAAGCTGAGTCTTTCCAGCTCATTGTAAATGCATCCTGTTGGGACCAGACAGAGAGTCAGTCCCGCTGCAGTCCAGGTGGATTGCCATCTATTGCTTCTCTCTTATCTTCTCAGCCTGTCACTCCATCATAGAAGGAAATTAAATTGGCTTGGCGTGGGTTGCTCTTCCAGAACTTGCTAGCTGTTCCCCATACCTTGGGCTTCTCTAGGTGATTGCAAATTGATTGCCTTATGATTTATACACCAGAGCTGCAAACTTTCCTTTTGAGACTTGAGTTTCTTACACACGTCTTGAGCCTGGAACCTTTTTTTAGAAGAAAGAAAATGAATTCATTTCTTCTTTCTACATGAAATTAAATATATGGGAGACTTGTTGGGAAGGGGACAATTGGAAAAAAAAAAAAAGTCCAAGCCTACCTCTGCTTATACTAATCTATACTTTTTAGCAGTTATTTTTGAGAGAGTGATTTATTTACACTGACAGCTTGTTACTTATGGTAGCTGCTGCCAGCTTCTGAAGTAATCTGATAACGTCAAAATGTGAAGGGAAGCTATAGGCTTTGCCTTGACTGACTTGCTATAAATCATGTACATTGCTGGTGTCTACACAAGGATGCTTGGGTTGATACTGATGGAAATACAAATCAAATACAACACATAGTAACCCAATTCAGAGCTAGAGATTTTGGATTAAGCCTATTGGATTCATATTTTTAAGTGAAACAGAGCAGACATATACCGGGTTGTGTATTGAAACTTCAAAACTGTCTACTCTGTTAACTTCAAGGACAACAGCTACCTTTGAAATGGAAGTACAAAGAGGTGGGCGATTGCATATTTTTGTTTCTTTATTCATTCAACAACCACTTGTTGAGCACCTACTACAATATATATCAGTGAAGCGAAAGGCATGTCACTACTTTATCTTTTTTCCTGTAAATTTTTTGGCTTATGTAGGCTTCTTGAGGGTAGAGCTTTGTCTTGGTCATCACCCAGTTCTTAAAATAGTGCTGGCTCACAGTAAGTTTTCAATAAATATTTGTTGAATGAGAATTAGGAAGCTCAGAGGCTGAATGTTAGTGCTGTCAAAATCTGGAGGTTACTCACCAGGAACAAAGAGTCGTTCCCATTTATGGACTCTCTATGGAGTCCTCTCTAGTCCTTCCTATAGATTTCTGGTAAAGCATCTTTCATACTCTAATGTAATTATTGGTTTATATGTTGGTCTCTTCAACTACAGCACAAGCTCTGTCTAATAAGGCAGAAACCATGTCTCATTAACTTGGGCTTCCCAGTGCCTGGCACATGGATGGTACCAAATAATTGCCATAGGCAAGGTATGCTACAATTCTTTTTTTTTTTTTTTTTTAACATCTTTATTGGAGTATAATTGATTTACAATGGTGTGTTAGTTTCTGCTTTATAACAAAGTGAATCAGCTATACATATACATATATCCCCATATCTCCTCCCTCTTGCATCTCCCTCCCACCCTCCCTATCCCACGCCTCTAGGTGGTCACAAAGCATCGAGCTGATCTCCCCATGCTATGCGGCTGCTTCCCACTAGCTACCTGTTTTACATATGGTAGTATATATAAGTCCATGCCACTCTCTCACTTTGTCCCAGCTTCCCCTTCCCCTTCCCCTTCCCCATGTCCTCAAGTCCATTCTCTATGTCTGCATCTTTATGCCTGTCCTGCCCCTAGGTTCTTCAGAAACTTTTTTTTTTTTTTAGATTCCATATATATGTGTTAGTTATGGTAATTATTTTTCTCTTTCTGACTTACTTCACTCTGTATGACAGACTCTAGGTCCATCCACGTCACTACAGATAACTCAATTTCGTTTCTTTTTATGGCTGAGTAATATTCCACTGTATAAATGTGGCACATCTTCTTTATCCATTCATCTTTTGATGCACACTTAGGTTGCTTCCGTGTCCTGGCTATTGTAAACAGAGCTGCAATGAACATTGTGGTCCATGACTCTTTTTGAATTATGGTTTTCTCAGGGTATATGCCCAGTAGTGGAATTGCTGTGTTGTACGGTAGTGCTATTTTTAGTTTTTTAAGGAAGCTCCACACTGTTCTCCATAGTGGCTGTATCAACAGTGCAAGAGGGTTCCCTTTTCTCCACATCCTCTCCAGCATTTATTGTTTGTAGATTTTTTGATGATGGCCATTATGACCGGTGTGAGGTGATACCTCATTGTAGTTTTGATTAACATCTCTCTAATGATTAGTGATGTTGAGCATCCTTTCATGTGTTTGTTGGCAATCTGTATATCTTCTTTGGAGAAATGTCTGTTTAGGTCTTCTGCCCATTTATGGATTGGGTTATTTGTTTTTTTAACGTTGAGCTGCATGAGCTGCTTGTAAATTTTGGTGATTAAAGCTTTGTCAGTTGCTTCACTTGCAAATATTTTTCTCCCATTCTGAGGGTTGTCTTTGGTCTTGTTTATGGTTTCCTTTGCTGTGCAAAAGCTTTGAAGTTTCATTAGGTCCCATTTGTTTATTTTTGTTTTTATTTCAATTTCTCTAGGAGGTGGGTCAAAAAGGATCTTGCTGTGATTCATGTCATAGAGTGTTCTGCCTATGTTTTCCTCTAAGAGTTTGATAGTGTCTGGCCTTACATTTAGGTCTTTAATCCATTTTGAGTTTATTTTTGTGTTAGGGAGTGTTCTAATTTCATTCTTTTACATGTAGCTCTTCAGTTTTCCCAGCACCACTTATTGAAGAGGCTGTCTTTTCCCCATTGTATATTCTTGTCTCCTTTATCAAAGCTAAGGTGACTATATGTGTGTGGGTTTATCTCTGGGCTTTCTGTCCTGTTCCATTGATCTATATTTCTGTTTTTGTGTCAGTACCATACTGTCTTGATTACTGTAGCTTTGTAGTATAGTCTGAAGTCCGGGAGCCTGATTCCTCCAGCTCTGTTTTTCTTTCTCAAGATTGCTTTGGCTATTCGGGGTCTTTTGTGTTCCCATACAAATTGGGAAATTTTGTGTTCTAGTTCTGTGAAAAAGGACATTGGTAGTTTGAAAGGGATTGCACTGAATCTGTAGATTCCTTTGGGTAGTATAGTCATTTTCACAGTGTTGATTCTTCCAATCCAAGAACATGGTTTATCTCTCCATCTATTTGTATCATCTTTAATTTCTTTCATCAGTGTCTTATAGTTTTCTGCATACACGTCTTTTGTCTCCTTAGGTAGGTTTATTCCTAGGTATTTTATTCTTTTTGTTGCAGTGGTAAATGGGAGTGTTTCCTTAATTTCTCTTTCAGATTTCTCATCATTAGTGTGTAGGAATGTAGGAGATTTCTGTGCATTAACTTTTTATCCTGCTACTTTACCACATTCATTGATTAGCTCTAGTAGTTTTCTGGTAGCATCTTTAGGATTCTCTATGTATAGTATCATGTCTTCTGCAAACAGTGACAGCTTTACTTCTTCTTTTCCGATTTGGATTCGTTTTATTTCTTTTTCTTCTCTGATTGCTGTGGCTCAGACTTCCAAAACTGTGTTGAATAATAGCGGTGAGAGTGGACAACCTTGTCTTGTTCCTGATCTTAGAGGAAATGGTTTCAGTTTTACACCATTGAGAATGATGTTGGGTGTCGGTTTGTCATATATGGCCTTTATTATGTTGAGGAAAGTTCCCTCTGTGTCTATTTTCTGGAGGGTTTTTATCCTAAATGGGTGTTGAATCCTGTCAAAAGCTTTTTCTGCATCTATTGAGATGATCATATGGCTTTTCTCCTTCAGTTTGTTAATATGGTGTATCACATTGATTGATTTGCGTATATTGAAGAATCCTTGGATTCCTGGGATAAACCCCACTTGATCATGGTGTATGATCCTTTTAATATGCTGTTGGATTCTGTTTGCTAGTATTTTGTTGAGGATTTTTGCATCTATGTTCATCAGTGATGCTGGCCTGTAGTTTTCTTTCTTTGTGACATCTTTGTCTGGTTTTGGTATCAGGGTGATGGTGGCCTCGTAGAATGAGTTTGGGAGTGTTCCTCCCTCTGCTATATTTTGGAAGAGTTTGAGAAGGATAGGTGTTAACTCTTCTCTCAATGTTTGATAGAATTTGCCTGTGAAGCCATCTGGTCCTGGGCTTTTGTTTGTTGGAAGATTTTTAATCACACTCTCAATTTTAGTGCTTGTGATTGGTCTGTTTATATTTTCTGTATCTTCCTCGTTCAGTCTTGGAAGGTTGTGCTTTTCTAAGAAATTGTCCATTTCTTCCAGGTTGTCCATTTTATTGGCATATAGTTTCTTGTAGTAATCTCTCATGATCCTTTGTATTTCTGCAGTGTCAGTTGTTACTTCTCCTTTTTCATTTCTAATTCTATTGATTTGAGTTGTCTTCCTTTTTTTCTTGATGAGTCTGGCTAATAGTTTATCAAATTTGTTTACCTTCTCAAAGAACCAGCTTTTGGTTTTATTGATCTTTGCTGTAGTTTCCTTCCTTTCTTTTTCATTTATTTCTGATATGATCTTTATGATTTCTTTCCTTCTGCTAACTTTGAGGGGTTTCTTTTTTTTTGTTGTTGTTGTTCTTCTTCTTCTTTCTCTAATTGCTTTAGGTGTAAGGTTAGGTTGTTTATTTGAGATGTTTCTTGTTTCTTGAGGTAGGATTGTATTGCTATAAACTTCCCTCTTAGAACTGTTTTTGCTGCATCCCATAGGTTTTGGGTTGTCGTTTTTTTATTGTCATTTGTTTCTAGGTATTTTTGGATTTCCTCTTTGATTTCTTCAGTGATCTCTTGGTTATTAAGTAGTGTATTGTTTAGCCTCCATGTGTTTATATTTTTTACAGATTTTTTCCTGCAATTCATATCTAGTCTCATAGTGTTGTGGTTGGAAAAGATACTTGATATGAATTCAGTTTTCTTAAATTTACCAAGGCTTGATTTGTGACCCAGCATATGATCTATCCTGGAGAATGTTCCATGAGCACTTGAGAAGAATGTGTATTCTGTCGTTTTCGGATGGAATGTCCTAAAAATATGAATTAAGTCCGTCTTATTTAATTTATCATTTAAAGCTTGTGTTTCCTTCTTTATTTTCATTTTGGATGATCTGTCCATTGGTGAAAGTGGGGTGTTAAAGTCCTCAAGTATGGTTGTTTTATTGTCGATTTCCCCTTTTATGGCTGTTAGCATTTGCCTTATGTATTGAGGTGCTCCTATGCTGGGTGCGTTAATATTTGCAATTGTTATATCTTCTTCTTGCATTGATCCCTTGATCATTATGTAGTGTTCTTCTTTGTCTCTTGTAATAGTCTTTGTTTTAAAGTCTATTTTGTCTGATGTGAGAATTGCTCTTCCAGCTTTCTTTCGATTTCCATTTCCAAGGAATATCTTTTTACATCCCCTCACTTTCAGTCTGTATGTGTCCCTAGGTCTGAAGTGTATCTTTTGTAGACAGCATATATATGGGTCTTGTTTTTGTATCCATTCAGCCAGTCTGTGTCTTTTGGTGGGAGCATTTAATCCATTTCCGTTTCCATTTAAGGTAATTATCGATATGTATGTTCCTATTACCATTTTCTTAATTGTTTTGTGTTTGTTACTGTAGGTCTTTTCCTTCTCTTGTGTTTCCTGCCTAGAGAAGTTCCTTTAGCATTTGTTGTAAAGCTGGTTTGGTGGTGCTGAATTCTCTTAGCTTTTTCTTGTCTGTTAAGGTTTTAATTTCTCCGTGAAATCTGAATGAGATACTTGCTGGATAGAGTAATCTTGGTTGTAGGTTCTTCCCTTTCATCACTTTAAATATATCTTGCCAGTCCCTTTTGGCTTGCAGAGTTTCTGCTGAAAGATCAGCTGTTAACCTTATGGGGATTCCCTTGTATGTTGTTTGTTGTTTTTCCCTTGCTGCTTTTAATATTTTTTCTTTGTATTTAATTTTTGGTAGTTTGATCAATATGTGTCTTGGCTTGTTTCTCCTTGGATTTATCCTGTATGGGACTCTCTGCACTTCCTGGACTTGATTGACTATTTCCTTTCCCATATTAGGGAAGTTTTCAACTATAATCTCTTCAAATATTTTCTTAGTCCCTTTCTTTTTCTCTTCTTCTGGGACCCCTATAATTTGAATGTTGGTGCATTTAATGTTGTCCCAGAGGTCTCTGAGATGGTCCTCAATTCTTCTCATTCTTTTTTCTTTATTCTGCTCTGCAGTAGTTATTTGCACTATTTTATCATCCAGGTCACTTATCCGTTCTTCTGCCTCAGCTATTCTGCTATTGATCCCTTCTAGAGATTTTTAAATTTCATTTATTGTGTTTGTCATCATTGTTTGTTTGCTCTTTAGTTCTTCTAGGTCCTTGTTAAACATTTCTTGTATTTTCTCCATTCTATTTCCAAATTTTGGATCATCTTTACTGTCATTACTCTGAATTCTTTTTCAGGTAGACTGCCTAATCCCTCTTCGTTTGTTTGGTCTGGTGGGTTTTTACCTTGCTCCTTCATCTGCTGTGTGTTTCTCTGTCTTCTCATTTTGCTTAACTTAGTGTGTTTGGGGTCTCCCTTTTGCAGGCTGCAGGTTCTTAGTTCCCTTTGTTTTTGGTGTCTGCCCCCAGTGGGTAAGGTTGGTTCAGTGGGTTGTGTAGGCTTCCTGGCGGAGGGGACTGGTGCCTGTGTTCTGGTGGATGAGACTGGATCTTGTCTTTCTGGTGGGCAGGACCACGTCCAGTGGTGTGTTTTGTGGTGTCTGTGACCTTATTGTGATTTTAGGCAGCCTCTCTGCTAATGGGTGGGGTTGTGTTCCTGTCTTGCTAGTTGTTTGGCATAGGGTGTGCAGCACTGTAGCTTGCTGGTCATTGAGTGGAGCTGGGTCTTAGCATTGAGATCGAGATCTGTGGGAGAGGTTTCGCCGTTTGATATTACGTGGAGCTGGGCGGTGTCTGGTGGACCAGTGTGCTGAACTTGGCTCTCCCACCTCAGAGGCACAGGCCTGACACCTGGCCGGAACACCAATACCCTGTCAGCCACATGGCTTTCCCTTGTGTGCCATAGTCCAGAGGAAGACAGTGTGACAGTAGATGTCATTATGGTGTTCCAGTTCCCCTCTTCTGAGTCAAGGGCACTGAGTAAGGGGAAATCCTTAGCATCCATAGTGCTGCCGGCAGAGCCCACTGGGGTCCCTGGGAAAAATACGATGGAATCTAGGTGATAAGATCTACCTTCTTTTGTGCTTAGTCTAGTTTCACTTGTCTATAGAAGCCAAGTGCAGAAGTCTTGCCCCTGCCATGTTGTATTAGCATTCCCAGCATAGAAACGCTGTGCTGGATACTTTGGTGGGTGTGTGCCTATGCTACAGTGCTTATGAAATTAACTACCTATATCTCTGTATTATCACATGTACATAATGACATTGAAAAAGAATGTAAAGTATATACACTTCTAAAAGCCAAAAGTGCTCATCTTACCAAGTTCTAGAAGAGATGAATTTTATACCATTCCTTTTGTTGACTGCTTTTTCTAATTTTTCTAGATTAAGTAATACCTTTGAACTCAACTAATAGTAAAGGGGAAATCATTTAGGTTTTTTCTTTAACCCCTTTCCATATGAAGAGATGAATTTCTGAGGTTGTGTGTGTGTGTATGTGTGTGTGTGTGTGTATAATCAGTTTTTATCAGTTGGTTCAACCCAGTGCATCAAGGGAGTTTGCTGAATAATGGAGTCCTTTAGTAAATGCAGCACCTACTCTCAAATGTTTCTTTTGTAGAAATCTGGACACTTAACTATTGGGTTTGCTTACAGGGAGGCATACCTGTGTTGAACAGGAAGCATGCATTAACGTGGAGTGTTAAACCATGGGGAGAAACACTGGGAATGGTCAGATTTATTCCTAACATTTACAGATTCTTGGGCGAGAGTACAAATGGAAGCCCACATACCATGTGTCTAAATACTTACGAATCAAACTAAAAATGCTAAATGAAATGTTTCATCTTCTTGTTATGAAAAATATACTTTCATTAATGACTTGAAATTCCAGATTTCAATTTAGAATTTTTCACCTCCTTGGGGTTTTAAGCTGGAACATGGCAGCATGGGCATAGCCTGCCTTGGGAACAGCGCCCATGCCCCTTCTTTCTGTATTCCCTGGCTCTGTCTTGTTCTGTAAGGAGCCTCTTTCACCTATGTCTGGATACACCTGCATGCCCACACTGCGTATCCATCTTCATTTCAGCACAAACAACCGTATCTCAGGTTAAGGTTGGACAGTGGTTTAGTTTTGTAGAATGCATCAGGAATGTGCAGTCCGTAGAAGTGTGCTCTGGGTCATCTGGGCAGAGAGTTTCAGATTCTGGGTGCGCACAATGCATCTTAGAAGGTAGCAGGTGTAGTCTGGCATGTTCCTAGGCTTTGTGAGGGGGCGGGCACAGCCTAAAGAAGGCTGAAGCTGGCTCAGGGAAGGGGTCTCCTCCAGCTCAGGCCTAGGAGTGGTGCTGCCAGTGATAAAGACATGCACTGGAAAACTACTGCTTCATGGCTCCCAGTCTAAGGACAAACCCACACTTCCTGAATCACAGGCACAAAGATCACCTTCGATTTGGACAAGTGTCAATAACCCAGTGGTCTCAAATTTCAACATGTGTAAGAACGTCTCAGGAATGGATTAAAATGAACACTTGGTCTATGCTTTGATGAACTGCTGATGCCCCACGAATAATTATGACAGCCATGCTCAGGCCACCACCAAATACCCAACTTTGAAGAGAACATGCATGGAAGGTACTTAGCACAATGATAAGCTCTTAATAATTGGTAGCTGCCATTATTGTTGTTATTCTTACAATGATTACGAATTGATTCCCATGTCTTACCATCCAAGAAAGGCCAGCTAGGTTGCGTAATTTTCTCTTGTTGAGTGAGTACTGAGAAGGAGTTTGTGTGTTTCACATTTGTCACTGTCATACTTGTGCTTATCTGTCATCATCAGGTAAACTGTTCCTAGCCTATGAACATGTTATTCATCTGCTTGCCCTAACTTCGTGAGCAAGCTCTCTTAGCCTTTCTATTTTAGTGCTACAATTTGACTTGGTTTTCTCATACAGAGCGAACAAAAATTAGTGGCACTTTCTTATTTAGATGCCTGTGATTGGGGCAGAATGAGGGGGGATGTGTTAGTTTCTTACCTTGAAGTTTAGTTATTCTTGCCTTGCTTTTGCTAGAAAGAAAAAAAAAAAGTGGAAGGGAAGTTCTTTCCTCAGGAGTTATTAAAGAGCAGGGAAACATTTTTCCCTCAAGAAACAGACTCACCTTTTAATGTCCCATATCTTTAAGGAGGGTTGGGGTGGCTGGAGGAGAATAGGATGATGGAGATAAGCAGAGCTCTCTGTATACCACTGGATTTGTCATTCCAAAGTAGCTGATGGCTCATGAGGCCTAAGGGAGGTGCAGAAATGGACTTTCGTTGTTCATATTCTACTTGGAAATAGGAATTTTCAAGAAGGAAACTTCTCAGACACTTCCCCTTCAGGATTCTTACCTTTGCCTGGGGCTGACTCTGCCCTGTGTAGTGTCCAAGCAACTCAAAGGAGAGGGTTTCTGGATTTACATGTTTGTTGAGGAGCCCAAGATAGGTGGCTCATTCTTCTTCTGACTGTCTAGGCCTGGGGTATTTTGTTGTCTTCTACTTTCCCACTTGTGTCAAATGTTATATTTGGTTTGCCTAGATGGTATGACTCTGGAGGAATAAGAAAAAAATTGAAAATAATAGGGCTGAGCCCAAAGTGGAAAATATCCAATGGTTATTGAGGAAACAAGATCATACACATGGGGATAGAGAGAGCAACCACCAGGGCCACGTTGGAGGGATAAAGAAGAATTGCCAACCTCCGAGATCCCCTGCCATGTTGTTTGGTCTCTGGTGAGGAGTGAGAAGTCATATGATGAGTACTGAGGAGAGTTGGACTATGGTCCTAAATATACCACTTCTGCTCTAGGTCTCAGTTTCCTCTTTGTTGAGACTAGGGGATCTTTCATTTCCTTTCATCTCTAAGAACGTTATTCTTTTTTTTAAATTAATTTTAATTTATTTATTTTTGGCTGCATTGTGTCTTTGTTGCTGCACGTGGGCTTTCTCTAGTTGCAGTGAGTGGGGGCTACTCTTCGTTGTGGGGCACAGGCTTCTCACTGCAGTGGCTTCTTTTTGTGGAGCATGAGCTCTAGAAGTGTGGGCTTCAGTAGTTGTGGCATGCAGGCTCAGTAGTTGTGGCTCATGGGCTCTAGAGCACAGGCTCAGTAGTTGTGGCACACAGGCTTAGTTGCTCCGCGGCTTGTGGGATCTTCCTGTACCAGGGCTCGAACCCGTGTCCCCTGCATTGGCAGGCGGATTCTTAACCACTGCGCCACCAGGGAAGTTCCAAGACTGTTATTCTTATAAATATATTTTATATAAAACTCACGGTAACCAGGAAGATGTTTTGTGTAGCAGATACACAAAAGATTGACAAAGGAATTACAGCATACTGCCACAAAAAGTCATCAAATCACAAGGGAAGGTAGCAAGAGAGGAAGCAAGGGACAAAGGAACTACTTCTGAATAGTCAGAAAACAATGAACAAAATGACAATTACTCATCTATCAGTAACTACTTTAAATGTAAACGGGTTAACTTGTCCAACCAGAAGCCTTAGAATGGCTAAATGGATAGAAAAAGAAGATCCAGTGATATGCTGCTCACAAGAGACTTGCTTTAGCCTTAGGTATAATGGACTGAGAGTAAAGGGACGGAAAAGTTACTTGAAGCAAATGGCAACCAGAAGAAAGCAGGGTTAGTTACACATATATCAGACAAAATAGACTTTAAGGTAGAAATGGTCAAAAGAGGCAAAAAAGGTAATTATATAATAAAGGGGTTAATTCATCAGGAAGATATAACAATTGTAAATACTTATGCAGCCAACATTGGAGCACCTAAATATGTAAAGCAAACACTAACAGAACTAAAAGGAGAAATAAACAGCAATAAAATAATAGTTGTGGACTTTAATACCCCCCTTTTCGAGTGGATAGATAATCCAGATAGAGAACCAATAAGGGAACAGCAGATTTGAACAATACTATAAGTCAAATGACTTAATAGGCATACACAGAACATACCATCCAACTCGAGCAGAACACACATTCTTAAGTGCATATGGAACATTTTCTAGGATAGGTGATGTGTTAGATCGTAAAGCAAGTCTCAACAAATTCAGAAAGGTAGAAATTATATCAAGTGTGTATTCTGACCACAGTAGTATGAAACTTGAAATCAGTAGTAGGGGGAAAGCTGGAAAATTCACGAATATATGGGAATCAACAGACTTCTGAATAACCAGTGGATCAAAAAAGAAATCAAAAGGGGAATACAGAATATCTTGAGACAAATGAAAATGGGAATACAACATACCAAAATTTATGGGATGCATCAAAAACAGTTCTAAGAGGGAATTTTATAGCAGTAAATTTATACGTCAAGAAAAAAGAAAGAACTCAGACAACCTAACTTTACACCTCATGGACCAAATAAAGAACAAGCTAAGCTCAACGTTAGCAGAGGGAAGGAAATAATAGATGAAAGCAGAAATAGATGAAATAGAGAATAGGAAAACAATAGAAAAGATTAATGAGACTAAGAGTTCTTTCAAAAGATTAAACAAAAGACAATCCTTTAACCAAGAAAAAAAGAGGACCCAGATCAATGACATTATAAATGAAAAAGGAGAGTTACAATGGATGCCACAGAAATACGAAGGATCATAAGAGACTACTGTGAATATTTATACTCCAACAGATTGCATGACCTAGAAGAAATGGATAAATTCCTAGAAACATAGAACCTACCAAGCCTGAATCATGAAAAACAGAAAATTTGAACAGACCAAAACCAAGTAAGGAGATTGAATCAGTAATCAAAAAGCTCTCAACAAAAAGAAGCCCATGACTCGATAGTATCATGGTGAGTTATACCAAACCTTTAAAGAAGAATTAATGCTAATCCTTGTCAAGCTTTACCCAAAAATTGAAAAGAAAGGAACACTCCCAAACTCAGTTTGCAAGGCCAGCATTACCCTGATAACGAAGTCAAATAAGAACCCAACAAGAAAAGAATACTACAGGCCAATATCTCTGATTAATATCTATGCACAAATTGTCAACAAAATACTAGCAAACCAAATTCAGCAATACGTTAAAAGGATCATACATCATGGTCAAGTGGGATTCAGCCCTCCTGGAATGCAAGTTTAGTTCAATATATGCATTTCAATATACACAATATCATACGCCACATTGATAGAAGGAAAGATAAAATCGTTATCATTTCAATCAATGCAGGAAGCACATTTGACAAAATTCAACATCCATTCATGATAAAACCTCTGAGCAAATTGGGTGTAGAAGGAATGTACCTTGACATCGTAAAGCCTGATATGACAAGCCCACAGCTAACACCATACTCAGTGGTGAAAGGTTGAATGTTTTTCCTCTAAGACCAGTAACAAGACAGGGGTGCCTACTTTCACCAGTCCTATTCAAATAGTAATGGAAGTCCCAGCCAGAGTAATCAGGTAAGAAAAAGAAATAAAAGGCATGTAAATCAGAAAGGGAGAAACAAAATTTTCTGTTTGCAGATGACATCATCATATATAGAAAATCCTGAAGATTCCACCAAAAAACTATTAGAACTATTAGAATCCAGTGAAGTTACAGAATATGAAGTCAACATACAAAGATCAATTGTATTTCTGTACACTAAGAACAAGCTATTTGAAAAAGAATGAAAGACAATAAACCTATTTATAATAGCATCAAAAACAGTAAAACACTTAGGAACAAATTTAACCAAGGAGGTAAAGGATCTGTACACTGACAACTATAAGACATTGATGAAAGAAATTGAAGAAAAAATAACTGAAAATATATCATGGGTTCACAGATTGGAAGAATTAATACTATTAAAATATCTACACTACTCATAGACTCAGTACAATCCCTATCAAGGTTCCAATGGCATTTTTAAACAAAGTCGAATAAACAGTCCTGAAATTTGTATGGAACCTCAGAAGACTTTGAATAGCCAAAGCAATCCTGAGAAAGACCAACAAAGCTGACAGCATCATACTTTCTGATAAAATAATGGTAAGCAGAACCCTATGGTATTGGCATAAAAACAGACACACAGACCAAGGGAGCAGAATCATAAGCCCAGAAAATAACCCATGCAGATATAGTCAACTAATATGTGACAAGGGGTTCAAGAATACTTAATGGGGAAAAGATAGTCTCTTCAATAAATGGTGTTGGAAAAACTGGATATTCCCATACAAAAATAATGAAACTGGACCCTTATTTTACACAACTCACAAAAAATTAACTCAAAGTTGATTAAAGACTTAAACATAAAACCTGAAGCCTCAAAAGTCCTAGAAGGAAACATAAGGAAAAAGTTTCTTGATATTGATCTTGGCAGTGATTTCATGAATATGACACCAAAAGCACAGGCAACAAAAGCAAAAATCAGTAAATGGGACAATATCAAACTCTAAAAAGCTTTTTTTCTTCTTTTGAACAACAAAAGAAATCAACAAAATGAAAAGGCAACCTGTGGAATGGGAGAAAATATTTGCAAACCACATATCTGATAAGGGGTTAATATCCAAAATATATGAGGAACTCTTAGAACTCAATAGCAAAAAAGCAAATAATGCAATTGAAAAATGGGCAAAGGACCTGAATAGACATTTTTCCAAAGAAGATATTCAAATGGCCAACAGGTACCATACCGTGGGGGTGTGGACAAGGGAACTCGCCAATACCTCATCCCTCCATTGAGTGCCTTTCTACTGCAAGTCACCGACAGTGACGGGCTGCCCAAGACCTGCTGAGCCCATGCACTTCCAGCAGCCGGGTAAAGTCCCATAGAAGGCTGAGCTGTGCATGGCTGCTCTCCCCCAGCCTCCCCTCTAAGAAGTCCCTCCTCCCTGAGATGGAACAAGCTGGGGGGCAGTGACAGTACGGCAGTGTCCTCCTAATAGAAGTCCTGCAGGGAACTGGGAGGAGAGGTGAGGAAGCATTGACCCGTTTCCATACCGCACACGAGGGGAACGGAGCTGAGCTGAGGAGACAGGACACCCTGAACTTCCATCAGGGTAGCAGTAATCACTTTTCACCCTTCTTTGACACTGGCATTGAGCCAGCCACAGCAAAGCCCCTGACCTACTCTCTCTCAAGCAATCCCCAGGAGGCACACAGTGTCATCCCGGTCAAAGCTGAAGAAAGGGAGGCTCTCAGAGGCTGCAGCATCAGTTCAGGTGGAACTGGAGCTTGAACCCAGGTCCCCACCCCGCCAAAGCTGTAATTCTGTCATTCTCCAGTCCGGCTTCTGGGGTTTTCCAGAAGAAACCTTTCCATCAGGCACTGATTTCATTCGGAAGATCCTGAGTCTGCTTGCAACCTGGTTGATCAGCCTGGCAAGAAGGCAAACACCCAGCTGCCTTGAATCCTGAAACATGAACCTTCTGTTGTGAGGGCCTGTCTCTCACTGCCTGGGGAGCTATAAAATATTAAAGATAAGGGACTCCCTTTGCCATGAAGGTTGGGGACTTTCCTACTTCCTGTTTCCTTTTCCTATAAAGACCAGGAAACTTCAGAGAGGTGCTCAACATCAGTAATTGTCAGGGAAATGCAAATCAAAACCACACAAATGGCTGTTACCAAATAAGTGCTGGTGAGGTGGGAATGTAAATTGGTTCAGCCACTACGGGAAACAGTATGGAGGTTCCTCAGAAAATTAAAATTGAACTAACATATGATCCAGCAACTGCACCTTTGCATATATACCTAAAGGAAATGAAATCATTACCTTGAAGAGATATTGGCACCCTTGTGTTCAATGTGGCATTATCTACAATTGCCAAGATGTGGAAACCTAGGTGTCCATTGATGGATGAATGGATAAAGGAAATGTAAGAATATATGTATATATGTGTAAATGTATATACATATATATATTTATATATGTGTAATGTAAACATATATGTATATAAATATTATTCATTCATAAAAAATAAGGAAATCCTGTCATTTATGATAACAAGGATGAACCTTGCGGGCATTATGCTAAGTGAAATAAATCAGACAGAGACAAATACTGTATGACCTCACTTGTATATAGAATCTAAAAAAGCTGGAGCCATAGAAACAGTATACATTGTTTGTTGGTGGGAGTGGGGTGGTGGGGGAAATGGGTGAAGGTGGTTAAAAGGTATAAACTTACAATTATAAACTGAATAAGTTCTGGGGGTGTAATGTACAGCATGGTGACTATAGTTAACAATACTATATTGTATATTTGAAAGTTGGTAAGAAAGTAGATCTTAAAAGTTCTCAACACACACACACACACACACACAAATTGAATGATGTGAGGTGATCAATGTGTTAACTAACCTTACTGTGTTAATTTCGCAATACATGTATCAAATCATGTTGTACACATTAAACTTATAAAACGTTATATGTCAATTGTGTCTCCGTGAAGCTGGGGGGAAAGAATTTATTCATAAAGTGTTAATTATACCAATATTTCGGGAATTACTTGGGGTTCTGAAAGTACATAAACAAGTTACTGTCAAGTCACTTTCGTGTTCATTTACGCAGTGAATGTTTGTTGAGTACCTGCTCTTTGCTAGGCACAGTGCTTATTGTTGGGGACACTTAGGTGATTAGGAGAGACATAGATTTTGCTCTCATGGCAACTACTGTCCTGAAGGGATGCCTGTCCACTCAGGGTATGCTAACCAGTGGATCATGGTATCAGAAAATAGGATGAAGGGAGTGCCTGGAATTAGGAGAAGAAATGTACGAGATTTAAGACGCTTACCAAGCATTTTTCCTTCTTTCTAAGTCTTGGCTCAAATAATCACCTTCTCATAGAAGCCCCCCCCCACCCCGACCACTTGATTTAATACCACAACCTCCCCTCTTTGAAACTCCTGATCCTCTTATGCTGCTTTTTCTTCTTCCTTTACTCCTGCCTGTTAACACTTATCACCTTCCAACATATGATATAATTTACTTACTTACTGGGATTATTAAGGACGATTTGCGTACCTCATGCTCGAAGATGTACTCCATTAAGGCTGAAATCTTTGCCCTCCTTGTTCAGCAATGTATCCCAAGTGCGTGGAAGCACAGTGGGCACTCAGTAGATATTTGTTGAATGGGTTAATGGGTGACTGTATGACTGAGGCATAGAGTATCATTATGATGTTGGAGAAAACTTGGTATATTATTCAGTAAGTCATTAATCTTGAGAACTTGATGGCATTAACCTACTAGTGTAGTGAAAGTCTTTTTTTTTGGGGGGGGGTCGTTGGTATATAGTGGCAAAACAAGAAGTATTTTTATTGGTAAAGTGTGGCTGACCCCAGGGTAATCCAGCATCTAGCTTTTGCTCCTGGAAGGCCCTCAGATGTTGACTTGGTTAAGTTGGGTCGAGCTGTCAGAAATGTCTTTTCTCCATATGAATTTTAGGGTTGTTTGTTCTAGTTCTGTGAAAAATGTCATGGGTAATTTGATAGGGATCGCTTTAAATATGTAGATTGCTTTGGGTGGTATGGCCATTTTAACAATATTAATTCTTCCAATCCAACAGCGTGGGATATCTTTCCATTTCTTTGAATCATCTTCAATTTCCATCATTAGCGTTTTGTAGGTCTCAGAGTATAAGTCTTTCACCTCCTTGGTGAGGTTTATCCCTAAGTATTTTTTGTTTCTTTGACGCGATTTTAAAGGGGATTGTTTGTTTACATTCCGTTTCTGATATTTCATTGTTAGTGTAAAGAAATGCAACCAATTTCTGTACGTTAATGTATCCTGCTACGTTGCTGAATTCGTTGATCAGTTCTAGTAGTTTTTGTGTGGAATCTTTATGATTTTCTATTACGTAGTATCATGTCATCTGCATATAATGACAATTTTACCTCTTCCCTTTCAATTTCAATAGGGTTTCTCTTTGCTCCTTTGTAAAACAAACAAATAATCAGCACCAGCAGCACAACATCCAGCCCAGACTCTTAGATTAGTACCGATGTGATTTTTGATTAGGATTGCTGTGGTGCGCTGTGTGTTGCCTCTGGACTAGCCACCCTGGGACCCCCATGCTCTTCCATGATGCTAGGATTTGAGCTTTAGGCTCCATTTTTCTTGGTCAAAAATTTCATATTAACCCAAAGTATACTTTTCATTTTATTGAAACAGAGTTTCTCCTCCTCCCTTGGTCTTGTATGACATTGTTATACTTGTCACCAGGCAACAGAAGGTGCTGTAAACTACCCTCTCAGCTGAGATTCCCTAGTCTTCCCCTGCGTCCACTTGGAAGCATCATGTCCTAACTTCATGAACCTACTCATGTGTTTGTGAGATGCAGAAAGCCTGATACACACCGCTGCTGAGAAAAATTTCTCAGCTCTGACCACTGTGAATTGCTTTACACGTTAATTATAAAACTCCGTGTGTGTGTGTCGGAGGATGGGTGGGCAGATGGGTGGGCATGACTGGAGGGAGGGTGGCCAAGAGTAACTCTAAAGGACCAAATACATCAGCTTCTTCCCCAAACTCTCCTCCTTGTTTAGTAAATGAAGGCACGTGAAAGCAGAACATTTGGTGCTTTGCACCAATATTATGGTGTAAAATTATAGTTAGGAATATTGTGTAAAAACCGTAATAGTTTGCAGTTATAGCTATGGTGAGAACAGCAGGAAAGACTATAAGCTTTAATTTATGCTGTGCTTTGGACATTTTTCAGAAACTATTTACCCATTACCTCTTAGGTCAGTGGCCTAATAATGCAACAAAGCACTTTTTGAAATTGCAGATAATTTTCAGTGCTCAGATCTCTGTGTAGTATTGATGGGGAGGGTGGTTGATTAGGACCTTGGGAATTGTGCTTGATGGGAACAATCTGGAAGGAGTGAAAAATTATTAAACACACACAGCGGGAGATGGAGGATTTACCATTGTCACGCGGTGCTATTAATTCTCATTGCTCGGTACAGCGGGCTGATTGCATACTGTGAATACTGTTTATTGGAGAATGGGTACAATTTTGCTGCAGTTGTTGTAATGTAATACTAAATGCTAATTAGGCTTCTAACAATAATTAGAACCTCTTGCCAGACTTAGAAATAGAAACACGCAATTGAATTTGCAGAAACAAAGACCTTTAAGCTATGCTAGTAGCAGCGTCGACTTCAAGAAGTTTTTTACGTTTTTAGTTACAGAATTGCCAACACATATATTTTTTTTATGGTGTGCATAATGAGTTCATTTATGTTCTCAATAGGATTATTTTCAAAATGAGATAAAGCAAACCTCCTCCTCCCCATCTGATGAAGAAAACCTACAAGCACAGGTATAAACTGAACTGAACCTTTGTTACCACGCAGACGGCAAGTGCCATGCCCTTAGGTGCCCGGGGGAAGGCGGGATGGGGCTGGGAGCTTGGCTCATGGGCGTTTTGGAGCCACTGGGAATACTTAAGTTTTCCTTGAACCCATGTCGTCTCCCTTCCTGCACGCGCGCGCGCACACCCCGCCCCCCCCCCCCAATATCACCTGATTGCCAGAGTTGATTCATTGGATTAACTCCCTAACTTGCCTTCCCCAAGTGTCATCATTAGTCAGAAGCAAACCAAACCCACAGCATCCTGAGAGGATAAGCCCTTCTTTGCTGCTTTGCTTTGTCAAACCTTTTAGATCTATCGGGATGGCAGTACTCTCAAAGTAGAGAGTGTGTCAAATAGGTTGAGCTGTGAGAAATAATTAGCTGAGAATTTCCCTGGCATTCCCTGGGCCTTGTGGTTTTCACCCCATCACCGCTGGGCCCAAGGCGTGGTGGCTCCCAGGGATGTGGTCATGGACATGTCAAGGAGGTCAGCAGGACCTGGACACGTTTCTTGGCCCTGGACGCTGTTGCAGCACGTGACCTGGGTTTGTTTGGAGCACTTGACCAAGGCCTTTGTTGTTGGGGTCTCAGGGCTATATTGAATTCCCTCATCTAGTTTTGTTTTGTTTTTAAACCCAGAGGTTTACAAAGACTTAAGCAAACCTCATTGACCCGCCCTTCGCAAATACACCACAGGAAACAATGGAGAATGCTTCCCCTCCTTTTAATTTTAACGGAGCTGAAGTTGACTAGCTGGTCTTCGGTGTGAATACGTAGCTGCTTGACATGATGTATCGTGTTACCCCTTTGTCTGGAGCCATCAAGGTAACAGAAGTAGAACCCTGAAGCCCTGTACTGAAACAGTATTACAACAACCTATGCTCTGCTGCTGCACCGGGTGCCAAATTTCTGGTTAAAGTGAGTTCTCACAGGTTTCGCAGGTTACAGGGAAACAGGTTTTATGATGGAAACACTGGAAGCCCAGTTTTGCTCCAGCCTGCAGCGAGAGGCATGGCTACTTTAAGCCGAGAGGCAATTACTTGATGATTCTCTGGTTTTGGTTAGAATAGCCATTTATAGAAGCTGTTAAAAAAGTAAAAAAATGGGGCTTCCCTGGTGGCGCAGTGGTTGAGAGTCCGCCTGCCGATGCAGGGGACACGGGTTCGTGCCCCGGTCCGGGAGGATCCCACACGCCGCGGAGCGGCTGGGCCTATGAGCCATGGCTGCTGAGCCTGCGCGTCCGGAGCCTGTGCTCCGCAACGGGGGAGGCCACAGCAGTGAGAGGCCCGCGTGCCGCAAAAAAAAGAAAAAAAAAAAAAAGTGAAAAAAGAACGTTCATAGAAACTTCCATTTTTGTGTCTTTATTAATATTTTATCAAACCCAACCCCTTCCACAATCAAGGGAATCAATCCCCTCCCTCCCCCTCCAACCCCGGTAAATTTTTGTGGTTTTTTTGGTGACTTGGAGTTCTTTCATTTTTGTTTTTGACCGTCTCAGCTTGTCTCCTCCTTACCAAAATGCTCCCCCTACTGGTGGGGCCTTTGCCTTTTGGGGTGAGGGGGTGCCCCGAATCAGAGCTGCTTTCTCAGGTTACCCAAGCCAGCTTCTCCTCTCAGAAATACTTGGTCCGCGTTCTCTCTCTGCTTCTCATTGGGTTGAGAGAGGCTTCTCTTTCCTTGTGTCACTTTTGGATTCCCCTTGTCCTTTTTGAATTTGGTGACGTGACCAGGTTCGCTCCTCTGTCTGATTCTTACACAGGGGTGGTGGGGTCTCATTATTTAACTGGGAGAAAATGTGATGGCTTATGGTGATCTCCTAATTTCACACCGCATCTTTATATTCAGGGCAGAAGAAGACATCGGTCAATAATCAGTGACCCCAAATCCTTGACTCCGGTGGCCGATTTCTTCCGTGCCCAGGAGTAGTGCTAAGTGAGGCGCGTTTCACGTTCGGTCCTAACGGGGTTAAATCCAGCTCTGACTGGAGGCGGGCCATGCACATTTGCCGGTGTGGCAGTTTCTATGAAGTATGCCAATGAAATTTCTAAGGAGGTACCGTGGGAGCATTTTAGTTGGCGTTTTAGAAATACACTCAACTGCCAGAGGTGCTCACGGTGTGGTTTTTCCCTTTCTGAGGAGACAGTTCTGCTCGTGCTGGGCTCCGGAGAGTCTGTGAAAGATGAGGCCTGAGTGAGTCCCGTGCTCGCTTTCTATTTTCTGGCTACATTTTTCTTGTTCACAAGTCAGTGGCACCTGCAAATGGAAGGCTTGCTGAGGTAGCACCTGGCTGATTAGCAACTTGTGCTTGGTCCCCCTCGCACACTGACCATTAAATTACCTCCTATCCTGCCTGGGCCCTGTGGCCGCCGCCGAGGGGCCAGCAGAGGTCACTTCAATATGGCGGCCACGGCCTGTGTTTTCCCACAGCCTGTCACATGTAACCAGCGCGGCGACTTTGACAAAGTACCGCAGGGTGACCTGGTAGTCTCGGGTCGGAGTGAGAGAAATTGGTGTTGTACTAAGATGTATGTTAATACATATATTATTTATATGGGCACTAGCGAATGCTATTGTTGCTTCAGCACAAACCCAGGCCCAGGGATTGGCCTTGGGGTTTTTGCGAGCTCACTTTCTCATGTTTCTCCCCACCCCCTCCTCGCTCATGAATAATTAAAAACTTAAATTACTTGCCATGTACAAAATTCATATGCTGGGGAAAATAGCTACATGAAAATTAATTTTCTATTCTGTGAGACTGACAGGAAATCAATTAATCTTGATGTATTATTTTATGCAGAACAGGGTGTGAGAACCTGCAGAGAGAATGGCTACAGCTGTTCTTGTTGGTCGGGCCATATATTATCGTTGGCGGGTTTGACAGCTTCTGAAGGAAATGGCTGAGGGGTATCAGGCAGGTGAATCAACTGTAAAAATTTATTGGAGGATACAAACTGTTTCCAGGGGACTGATGTAAAACTCACACTTGAGAACTGAAGTATTGAATGTTTTTGTGGCTGAAGCAGCTTGTTGTCAATATTTATAGCTTTTCTCTTTGTTACATGTCCTATTTGTTTGATTAACTAGTCAGGTGTTAGTGTCTGTCTGTAATTTATCTGTTGTGCCTTCTGTAGCATTTTTGATACATAAAGATTTACCACTAGATAAATAAGGCAGCTCACACAATGCAGTATGCTAAATAAAATGACAGAGCTGTTTACAGCATGTTACAAGTTTTGTAACTCATGAGGTAGATCAGTAACTTTTGTTTACTGGTGTCACTGTTCGTTGAGACATGTCTCAATGTATTAACCACTATGGGGGTAAACAAGGCTCTCTTAAGTAAGCAGAGATTATAATCAACACATACCTCATGGTAAATCATTTAAGAGGCTCTGTAAAAACGTTTATGTACAGCCATACATAATGCATACATTTCTGAAATAAAATAAATGCGTGCTTTTAGAATAGGCTGTAGTTACATTCCTTTGCCACGCCATCGACATCAATTTCCCCTGTGGATGATGGAGGTGTGATGTTCAACAGATGCTGACGTGGACAGACGGGAGCCGGCAGCCGAGGGGCGGTGGCCTGGCAGGTGACTTCAGGAAAGGCTGCTGGGAAAGCACGTGTGTGCCGGTGGCATCACCTGTCAGCATGGAGGCTGGTGGGGCTGGGTGGTTGTTCGTCATCCTCCCCCAGTCCTAGGGTGGGTGGTAGAGGCTGACTTCACGTGGCCTTTCAGGGAGCCCCGCATGATGTGTGGATCTAGGGAGACCCCAGGAGCGTGGATGTACAGAACGCTTCACAAAGAGCCCCTCTGTGACTACCTGCTTCTTGCCTGTCAGCAGGCAAGGCGGGGACTAAGAAGCAGGAGGACTGTTGGCATCCTCGGAAACTGGCGTGAGCACTCAGGTGCCCTTATCCGTACATAGAGAAGTGGAATAGGTTACCTTGTGCTGGGTCGTGTACTCTCCAGATATCAGGCTCAGGGAGTTTCAGCTAAGAATTCCAACTGCTGTTGGTCAGTGACAGACTGTGCTCAGTAAATAGCCTTGGAGACGGATGATGTGATCTGGTATTCAATTTCTAATAATTCATAACTGACTTTTGTTAATAGAACTCACTGTGGAGACCATTATGACATTTTGCCACCTTTCTCAAGAGAAGAATGGAACACAGTTATGGATTGTGACAGGCATAATGAGAGTACCTTGTCTTGGTCTAGTATTCTTATTCTTTCAGAAGCCTCTCATTTGTGTATGTGGAGTATATACATTTGTCAGGAGAAACGTATATTAAGGTATGTTTGATAATTTATAAGAGGGACTTTTCTCGTCTGACTAGTTAGAGGGCAGAGGTTGGGGATTGCTCTGAAACAAAGTACCACAAACTTAATGTTGAAATTTATTTGTTTGATACATGTATTATCTGTAAGTTGGGCAGGCTTGCCTAGGTTCTCTGCTTAGGGTCTTGAAGGCTGAAATTGAGTTGCCCGTCAAGATGCATCTTCATTTGGAGGGTCTGGGAAGAATCAGCTTCTGCGCTCATTCAGGGCGTTGGCAGCATTCAGCTCCTTACCTTTGTAGGACCGAGGTCCTCGTTTTCTTCATGGCTGTTTGCTAGGTTCACTCTGAGCTTCTAGAGGACACTCTCAGACTCATTCCTCAGTACCCCCTCCTTCTTCAAGCAAGCGATGGGGTCTCTGTCTCCTGTTGATGCCTCCTTACACTTCAAGTCACTGATTTCCCCAGAGAAAATCTCTGCTTAAAAAAAAAAAGAAAAAGAAAGATTGGATTAGGCTCAGTTAATTCTCTGTATCTTAAAGCCAGTTGATGAGTAACTTAACTGTAGCTGCAAACTCCCTTTTGCCATGTGACATAACATAATTGTGGAAGTACCACCACAGGGCAAAGGTTATGGAGGTCATCTTTGAATTCTGTCTATCACAGGAGTATTTGGTGTGATGTTTATGGTGTGGATTTTTAGAGCAGTGCTATTCTTATAGTCTTTTCTTTTGTGATCCTACAGCCTGGCCTGGAAAGAAAAGGACCAGCTCTGTGTGGGTTCTAACAACAAATATGTGTGGAGTGCCTGCTGTGCATCCAGTCTTTTTTGTAAAATTATTTTTTGTTTATTTTATTTTTTGGCAGCGTTGGGTCTTCGTTGCTGCGTGCAGGCTTTCTCTAGTTGTGGCGAGCAGGGGCTACTCTTTGTTGTGGTGCCCAGGCTTTCTCACTGCGGTGGCTTCTCTTGTTGTGGAACAAGGGCTCTAGGCACGTGGGCTTCAGTAGTTGTGGCATGCGGGCTCAGTAGTTGTGGTGCATGGGGTTAGTTGCTCTGCAGCACGTGGGATCTTCCCGGACCAGGGCTCGAACACATGTCCCCTGCACTGGCAGGCGGATTCTTAACCACTGCGCCACCAGGGAAGTCCCATCCAGTCTTGTAATATGGGCAGGAGGTAAAAATCTCTGTAAGATACACATTCCTTACTCTCTCCTCAACAAAGCTTTTCATATACTCTCATACCTTGATCATTAACCAATCAAGGCACTTGAGGACAGGTGCGAAGTAAAGTGGCCTGGAGTGGGAGGGTGAACCCTGGCAAGGTGAAGTGGACAGGAGAAGGCTTCAAGAGAGGAAATGGGCAGCAGGCCTTGAACCAGGCACACAGTTGGACCAGATGGAGAGGAAGGAGCTAGGGCACAAAAATGGCAAAGAGCCTACTGTGTTGGGGAAATGATGGGAAGTAAAGTGGAGGTGGAGTAGGGGGTCCTTCCCCACTTGTGGTTAGACCTGTTCCTCCTTGTGGAGGTGAGTGGAAGGTGCATTGCTGATGATGTTAAGCCACAAAAGGGCAAAGGCTGAGAAATCACATGAAGTTCCTTATTCTTAGAGAAGCATCTTGAAGGATCCGTATCCTCCATCCTTGCTGACAACAAGCCTTTGGTGAGGGCTCACTGTTCTTGGGGTTCAGGGAACTCAGTGCGATAACTCGGTGCGTACCGAAGGTTTGCACCCTCGGGTGCACTATACAATCACCTGGGGAGCTTTAAAAAAGTTATCAATGCTCAGGCAGTACCCCCAGCCCGACTCAATCAGAATTGCTAAGGATGGGGCAGAAGATTGGTATTTTATTGAAAAGTTCTCTGGGAGATTTTAATACCACTCAGGCAGGGTGAGAACCACTTTACTGTCTCACAGGTATGCACAAAGTCCTGTGGGATCCCTGCTGTTGATTCTGTGTAGGAGGTGACATTTGAAGTGGGGTCTTGAAAATTGAGAAGGACTTCACCAAGTAGGCATCGGGGATGGAGCATTTCAGGCAAAGGGGGAGGGAGCGTGAGGATATGGGGAAGTTTACAGTCTGCATGGAGACTAGTGAGCCGCCCACTGGTTCCTGCACGAGGGAACTGGGAGGAAGCTGCTGAGAGATGAAGCCTGAAGGATGGATTCGGGTGAACCTTGAAATGAGTACACTTGGATTTTGCAAAAAAAAAAAAAAAAAACCCTTTACTCTCAAGGCTTTGTTCTGATCCAACTTGACCTTGCCTCCAGTTAATCCAAATTACTGAGGTTTGACTCCATGTTCAGTTTCTCTAGGATTGGCTTTGATTTCTCTCAGAGGTGGAGCCGGTGTTTATTCTCCTAGGGGCTCTGTGTATGTGCTGTGCCCTTGAAGCTGCCTTGGGCTGAGCCGTGGCCCCTCTAAGAACTGCTTCCTGTTTGGTCTGGTACCTCCTAAGCCTGCCTTTCTCTCCCTCAGTCTGCAGTTGTAGAAATATGCAGTATTTGAAGTTTGGAGGAGACCAATTTTTCATCCTTTCCTTAGTGGGGTAAAGAATATTTCAAACACCACTGGAGACCAAAGAGCTCGGAGAAGTTTTGAAATAGCTTGGGAAATAGGCCACATGCTTCACACTTCATTTTCTCCCGCTCTCTCTTTACATTGTTTTACTTACTTAAAGTATTGAAATGCAAGAAGGAGAGATGAAGCAAATATTTAGAGAAAGGAAAGGAACTGGGTTCATTTTTAAAGCGACTCGAAGCAGGCATGGCGCTCATCGTTTGAAATAATTCTGAGCGTTCAGTAAGGTAAACCCCGAAATGCGCTTCCTGCCTGTGAGGTGATAAAGAAAAACTGTGAGCTAGAGCCGGATTGTTCATGAAAACCCTCGCCAGTGTGGGCCCCCCCCTCCATCTCACCCTCCCAAACCAATGGAAAAATTGGAACATTTTTGGGTCCAAGTTTCACAGATGTTAAGCATTTTGTGATATTACTTAGGGGGTTTCCTGAGCTACATTAAAGTTGAACCACTAGGGTGTTGAAACAGTTGGGCCTATAATAAATAAAATATACATGAAAGGGAATTGTGAGACATTGGCTGTTATATGCTGGTGACAATTAGGTTGCTGCCTTAAAAAATACATATCCTGGACACATCTACAGGAGCTTCTGAGGGAATTTTGAGTAGAAGCAGAGTAAAGGCGGTTGGTAATTTCTCTGGTTGCCTCTGGCAGGTGGACATAATTTAACAGTACCCGTCAGATATGACAAATTGTTTGTGAGTTACATTAGGGCCTTAATAAGATCACATCTGTTCATATATCCTCCTTAACCACAGAGCCTGATTTAGAGAGTTTTCATACTGGTACAGTATTGTTGTTTAAATATTTAGAGGGGTCTAGACATGTATCATAAAAGAATAGACCCTTGTGTATGAAAACACAGTCCTTTTATTCTCAGTGTTTTTGCTTTCACGGACCTGCATCATTCTCTCAACTTGAGTGAACCACATGTTGCTTCCGAGAGCCAGGAAATGTATTTCGTCACGCACTGGAGTTAGCATTTTAGAGCTGGAAGAGGCCTTAGAGACAATCCTCCACCTCCCCTCCTTTTGGGGGCGGGAATCTGAGATGGAGGCAGAGTAAGGGACTTGTTTAGGGATTCTTAGCCCATTAGTGGCAGAGCCAGCATGAGAACTTAAATTTGTACTTCAGGGATCTTTTCATTGTGATAGAACTTCACTGTGGGCTAGAAAATGAGGTGTCGATGCAGTTGGACTAGGTCATGTGTGTCACTAGTGGCTGCAGGTTTTTATCTTTTTTTCCAGAGGGCATTTCTGGTCACTGGGAGGCCAGACTCTGTGTCATGGATTAAAATTCAGGGCCTGCTCCAAGTCCTTCTGTGGCCAGTGTACTTTCTGTCACTTGCCTGCCTGCAGGCACAGATAGATTTCTCCCGTCCCTGACCACATCATGCGTGTTCCCACCTTCACTCACACTGTCCCCTTCTTCTGCAATGTGTCCTTCTTGCTAGTTCCAGTTCCTTTCATACCCAGCCTGGATAAGTTCCATTTCGTCATGAGGTCTTCCCGACCCACAGCTATTTATTAGGTTGAATCGTATGAAAATGCTGGTTTGTAGGTTGAAAAAGGTCAAATAATGGCAATTTCATAAGATTGAATGTAAACGTAGTGTTTTAAAACCCCTGTACCACTTATTGACATCTTATATTCAACTTCTCTCTCTCTCTCTCTCTCTCTCTCTGTGTGTATGCATATATGTTAATTGGGGTGAAACTGACATAACATAATTGACTTTATAATAAACTTTGTTTGGAATAATTATAGTTTTACAGAAAAGTTTCAAAGTTGGTACACAGAGTTCCTGTAAACCTCTAACCCAGGTTATCCTAATGTTATCATTTCACATCACCAAAGTACATTTGTCAAATTTAAGAAAACAACTTGGAAGATAATTAACTAAAACGCCAGGCGTTATTTGGATTCCGTCAGTTTTTCCATGAATGCCCTTTTCTGTTCCCGCAGCTGATTCCGGCTCCCAGGTACCACCTTGTATTTAGTTGTGTTTCCTCAGTCTCCTCTGGTCTTTGGCAATTCAGCTTTTCCTTGTTTTTCATGATCTTGACAGTTTTGAGAAGTACATTTTGTAGAATGTCTCACAAGTTGGGTTTGTCTGGTCTGTTTTCTCATGATTTAGACTGGGTTATGGGTATTGGGGGAAAATACCACCTTAGGGGGTGTTATCCCACTATCTCAAGGGGTCATGATCTCAACTTGGCTTTTACCGGTGGTGTTAACGTCATCACTTGGTTAAGACATTTCTTCAGTTGTTGGCCAAGTTCCTCCTTTGTAGACATACTATATTTGGGCTCTTTTCATTTTAACATCTCCAGCTAGACTAACAAATCTTCCTTTGGGAGCAGGAGCGTGTTTAATTCTTTTTGTATCTTTCATTATACCTAAGGCCATGCCATGTTTTATACAGTGTATGTGCTCCACAAAACTTAGCTGAGAGGTCATTGAATATGTGTTTTAATTTCAGTCTGGTGGCGGTGTTTGGTTTAAAAAAAACGAAACGGCAAAATCCCAACCCACTGCATTCTCCCCGCACCTAATTTGGTGGTCTTTGTTCCCCGCACTTAAGGGGGAAATCGTAAAATGACTTAAAATATTTTTCATCCAAACTACTATGAAGAAGGGATTACTGGCTGTCTTTGCTAAGATCAGAGCTTTGAGTTCAGGACTCAGGAAAATCCAAGTGTAAATTAGGGAGGCACACACACACATTTTGTAGCTTCTGCTGACTTGCGGCAAGGGTTGTCCCAATTTGCAGAGACTCTTAAAATATTTGTCAGAAGTTTTGATGATTCTAGAATGTATTGCTCACTGGATTCCTAATGGCCCAAAGAATTACCACTGTGAATGCATTTTGTCAATCATTTTCAAAATACTTGTCTGTAAAGGTGTCTTGCAGGTATGGGTACCATACTTTCGGGGGACTTATATTTGGTAATGGCCCTTGTGGAGGATAGAAGCATTTAGGACAAACTAAAGGAAAATAAGAATATTAAATTAGAGTTGAAAACTAAATGCCATAAAAGTGAAATAAAATGGTAGAGGGAGTAGTTCTTTTACAAATCCCTTTGACAGAGACGTTACCTGCCAAGTCTTGTAGGGTTGGTTGTTCTTTCTACTGTGATTGAAAAATTGGCATTCCATTCTGATGATTTAACCTTGGTTTGAAAGTTACATACAGGAATTAGTATAGCCTGATTTATTACTCCATTTTTAAAGAGGTTTCTTCTTTTTATTTAATGTTTTTTTTTTTTTTTAAATGCGGGTGAAAAAAATCCTAGCTTTTCAACAGTGTAAATTAGTTCATGCTAGTTTTTCAATCATTATAGCTACACTTGCTTCATGCTTTATTATGTAATTTAAGTTTTCGTATCTTTTATTAGCTGTGAAGTAGGTTTAGAAAAAAAATTAGATTACGAGGTTAAACCACAGTTAAGATAAAAATGACAGTTCAATGAAAAAAATGTTCAATGTAATTCCTATCTTCTAAAATAAAATACAGCTACTAAGAGATTTAATTATGGTTTTGTTCAAGTAAATTTTGCTTCTACATTGAAAACACTCAAGAAAGAAACTCCAAGAAGGGCACTTGGTTAACATGAAAAAAGTAATATGATACAAAAAAATTATAATTTGTGAAATAGGTTGGGCCAGCCTTGAGAAGGAATAATGCAGCTGAGTGGCTTGGCTTCCACTGAAGGGGATACCCTGGGATTGCTTGGGTTGCTCTCGTGGTGAGAGTCCTAGGCTTGATCTGAATTTTCATGTGCTAAATTGAGAGTTCTCACCATTTGGGTAATCTTGGAAAGCAGTGTCCTTTCATTAAAACGATCTGAAAATCACCACCAGCTATTTCATGGTCATAGAGTCCTAAAATGTTAGACACAGAGGACCCTTCAGACTCTAATCCTTGTTTTACCCTAGAGGAAAGTGAAGCCCCAAGAAGTCAAGTAGCTTTCCTGGACTCACTGTGTAGATGACAGCTCTTCAGAGCCTCAATCTAGTGTTTTCTGCGCTATACTGAATTGCTATTAAGATTGAAAATTTTAATTAAATAATTTTTCCCAAAGTAAAACATGAATGCGGTTTAAAGAGTCAAATAATATTGTTATGCTTAAGACTTATGATAAACCTGAGTTCCACTCCACATCCTACTCTTCTTTAGCTCTGAATCCTTTCCCCAAAAGAAACCACCTTGAATTTTTCAAACTACCTTCTGCTATTTATCTTCATACTTAAATATTTAAATAGAGGCTCTTACTTTTATTTAGCAATTTAAGAAAAAAAAAATTAGACATCCATCAAAGTAGTTTTTCCTTATAGTTCCTTTTCACAGCTAAACTCATACATTCTTTTGCAAGGTAGTTACTCTGCAGTCCAATTATAGAAATTCTGTCTATTTGGCAAACATTTAGGGCCAAGCCCTGTGCTTCTCATTGCTTTGCACCTTGAGGAGGTGGCATGAAATGCCAACCATCATCTAGCTCAAGGTGACTCTGTCATTTTCCTGATTATGATTAGAGTTCCTTTAATTCAGTATTTTTCAAGCTGAGAGTTGCAACCCTTTAGTGACTTGTAAAATCAATTTAGTGGGTTGTAACCAACATTATAAAAAATAGAACAGAACAGAGAATATCAGAGTTCAATTTTTTAAATGTTCAGTATAACTTTCATCTTTAAAAATAAAATACAGCCACTAAGAGATTTAATTATGGCACATAATTAGGATAAATATTGGTTTATGCAACTTTTGTACTAGATATATACATTTATATGTGTAAACACACACATACATACTCACACACAGTTATATACATATCAGGATGTTTACATTCTGTACGTGTGTATATACATATGTACCTATGTATATATTTTGTATGTTAGACCCCGGTGTAAAATGTATTAGATTGAACATATGAAATTGCTCTTTCTGTAGGTAAAAGACAGCCAAATACTGGAAATTTCATGTGGCTTCACCTACTGTGTCTTATTGTGGGTCATGGACAAAAACGTTTGGGAAAAATTTAATCTCAGTTGTCTTGTGGCAAATAATGAACATTCTGTTTTCTTGGCTAAGTTTAAGTTTCTTCATCTGTAAAATAAGAATTGTAATTGTACCTACCTCAAAAACCGAAAATGGGACACAAGGAAACTTTGGGAGGTGATGGATATGTTTATTACCTTGATTGTGGTGATGGTATGATGGGGTATGGATATGTCTGAACTCATCAAATTGTATACATTAAATGTCCAGTTTTTTATGTGTGTGTTAATTGTACGTTAATAAAGCTGTTAAAAAATAATTTACCTACTTAAAAGAAAAGATATGAAGATGAAATTACTTATGACCCCTCGCCTGTAGTAAGCACCGAATAAATGTTCTTACCATGGTCATTATCACCATCATCCACTCACCCGCTCCCCTACAATGACCTTTGTTTCTCATTTACTCTTAAGAACTCCTCTTTAAGCCTTATCAGCGTATTACATCCATTGCTTCTCTTATCAGATGGGTCACTCCACTGATCTTTAGTCGTAGAGTGGTAGAACATTAGTGGAGACCTTCAAGATTGTCTGCTGAAACCAGTACTTTCCAAAGTGGGATATGCATCTACAGGTGTGCAAGATGGTTTGAGATGGCACACAGACAGGGCATGGACCGGCACACACAATGAAGAGTGTTAATCCCTTCTCAATTTTCTTGCAATCCTTTGGATTTCATGTAGGAAAAAGCACCAGTTTGGTGCTGATCTCTCTTTAATACCTTCCTAACGCTTGATAAGTTATTTTTTTAAAAAAACAGAGATCAGGTCTTAGGCTCAGAGCCTTCAGTACTCAACAAAGAGCATTAACTAGAGTTTAATAATAGGATTTTTTTTCATGTTACCTATGTAGGTGTATATATACCTTTTGGGTCATTGGAAAATGATATTGGCTTTCATTTTGGAGATGATACAAAATTTCTTCTAAAAATAAATTTGATATCAAAATATTCCATAAATAGTATATATAATATACCTGAGTACAGCCAAATACAGTGTACACTAATGACACAAGTCTAGCCCAGGCTGATGTAATCCTAAATGAGGCCCAAGGAGGTCAAGCAACTAACCAGGGCGAGTGAGAAGCAGAGCTAGGACGAGAACCCTTTTCTTGGGTGAGTTCTCTCTCTGTAATCATTGTGTTAGGGCTGACACTCCAGGATGGAGTTAGAGAAAGCCTGTGTTAAAATGTGCTTTTGTGTTTAAGAGGTTGTTGCTTCTGGGGTTTGCCTTGGATCCAGTCACACCTGCAATTCTGAGACCCATTCCAGTCTGAGTTGTACCATGGGTAGTCACTTTCAGCTACCATTTATGTACATGCACTTTACCTCTGTGGTTCTCCTAACTGTACAGTATTCTCTGTCTCCCAGTTTTGTGTCGTTCTTTGCTTGTTAGGTGTGGTTTGAGATTGTATCAGATTCACACCCCGTGCCTTTGGCAGTAGGAAAATGGCATAGATGGCTTAGGGTAAGAGCACCATGCTGTGTGTGAACTGTGACTGAAGAGGGGTTGATTTTTTCCCGTGGCTCTGTTCTTTCGAAGGTAAAATGGGTGGGGTCGTGAGTTGGAGACCTTTTCATCTTTACCACCCTTTCATCTCATGTATCCATTCATTCTGCACACAATTATTGGACACCTTCTATGTGCCAGGCATTTGTTGGAGTAGTTGAGAGTGCGGGGCAGACACCAGTGGACGCGGCTGCTGGAGACGTTACACTTGGAGAATTTACGTTCTAGTTGGGGAAGACGACGATAAATAAAAATTGGTTTTAAATGAGACAGTTTCCTGTGGTCCTAATAAAACAGGGAAGTGGACTAGAGAGGGCCTTGGAGGAAGAGGTCTGATTTTGACAAACGGGCCAGGAAGGTCCTCTTCAGAAAGGCAGCTCTTGAGTAGAGACACAGGAGAGTTGGATCAGGCAGAAGGAACAGCAGGAGCAAAGATCCCAGGCCAGTTCAAGGGAGAGAAAGGAGATCGGGAGGGCTGGCCGGGAACGCGGGGGCAGAAGGCTGCAGGAGGTGGGGGCCGAAGCCAGTTGCGGAGATGGTTGAACCTAGTAAGGAGTTTGGATTTGATTCTACACGTTAAGGGAAACCTATGAAGCCAGTGACGGGTTTTAAGTAGTGGGATGATGGAATCTGATGGGTGTTTTTCAAAACCACGCTGGCTGCTGGTTGGAAATCCGGCAGGCAAGAAGAGCAGCCAGGGTCCACTTAGAAGATCTTGGTGGTAGCCTCTGAGATAGACGTGGTGGTGTGAACTAGGGAGTGGGCAGTAAAGAGGTAAGGGAGTGGAGACACTCGGGCTGTGTTTTTAATATCACCTCAGTGCCTGCGAGTGGATTGACTGCAGGGGTGAAGGAAAGAGAGGAATCACAGATCTGTCCTTGGATGGTGATGACATTTACAGCCATGGGAAGGCAACGCTCCTTTTGCCCTTGATGACCTCCTTGTGCTGTCATTTGCCTGGTCTGCTTATGCACACTGCAGCGTCCAGCCTCTCCCAAGGAACAGGAGTCCTCCTCTGCCTCTGGTTGGCCCAAAGGCTCTCAAGGTCTTCTTTATCTGACCTGCATTCCTCATGCTGGACGTTAGGCCCAGGTTATACCCTCTGAGGAGGTGGTTATATAGGGGTCCTAGTGGGCAGGGCAGATGGTGCTATTAATTCATGCCTCTGTTATGAGAATTGATGGCCAGTAGCCAGGATGCCATGTTGATATTTATGACTGGTTTCTATGATGAGTTTTGCTCTCAAAAAGCGCATTGTATTCTGTTTTCCGAGGAAAAGTTGAAGACGGGCTATTTTTTTTCCCCTTTTCATTTTCCCCGCGTATAATACAAGTTGCATTACAATAAATTCAGTCAGTTCAGATGTTTTTCATCTGAAAAATTGAATACGTTCTTTTTTTCCCACCTAACTGCAAGGGGTGAACTTTTATATTTTTATGGGCTTTGTTGTTTTTACTTGTCACAGTTGCTGGTATTAGTTCACTAGTAAGTAATGACTTTTCTGTATTGAGATAGACAGATGACTTATTAGATGTTAGAGGCCATCTGAAACGTTTTCAACTCAGCATTTTTAATAGCTTTTCTTTCTTTGATTTGTTTTCCCTTTTTTCTCTTTCTTCTCCTGTTTCCCCTCCTGCAGTTAGCATGCACTTTTTCGTCCTCCACCCCGCTTCTCCTTCTCTCTCTCAGTCATCAGCACTTCTGTGTATCTTCCTTGTGTTTTGGCTACATCCTAGCCACCCAGAGTCCATGGGAGCCATAGATTCCCAGCTGTACTTCCTGGATTTCCTGCAAAGGACATCTGTGGGTATGAATCTATCCTTTAAAATATATATATATATACTGGATTGTGTCCGGGGTCAGCATGGGCATTTTTTTTTAATCCTCTGGCTGCTGTTCACTTTGGGGGGTCTTAGGATGACATGAAAACAGTCTCTCCTCCCTCCCTTCAACTCCTGTTAATACGGATTTGGAATGTCACTCTGCTGGACTCCTTGAACATCATTTTGTTGTGCTCAGAGTCTCAGAAAAGTCTATTAATTAAATGAACATCGTTCAAATAGAAATGTCAATGTTAGTACAGTCGGCTTATGTAGTAAAAAATGGGCATTGGTTGGGGCAGTATCATGTCACCATGTCGTTGTGCCTGGCACATAGCAGGTGTTCAGTAAATATTTGTTCTGTGAACGAATGTCCACTTAGATGATAATTGAGAGTTGCAGTGGGTGGGGTTGGGGGAGTTTTGGAAACAGTGAATAAGTTGGACATTCCTCTAATGGGAACTTGCACTCTAATAAGGAAAGAGACATGCAGACAAGATGGATGTCAGAGAATGATGAGTGCTAGGCTGAGGTTAAGGTAGGGTGATGTGCTGTTTGTTAGGTAGGGTGTGCCTGGGGGGCCAGGGAAAGCTCTGATGAGATGGTGTCAGAGGCTGAGATCTGAGTGACAACGAGGAGCTGGTCAAGGGAAGATCCTGGAGAGGTGAGATTCAGGTCAAGAGAACAGACAGTGCTGAGGCTTTAGGCAGGTGCAAGCTGGAGTGTTCACAGTGTGACCACAGCAGAGCAAAACCCAGTCTGGCTTTGCTGTGGGGAGCAGCCGGCCATGGCATGCCGTGGGGTTGGAGAGGTGCACAGAGCTGGACCAGGTGGGACCTTCTGCCACAAATAAGTCCATACTCCTTAATTTGATTTGCAATGGGAAGCCTTTGGAGGGTTTTAAGTGGGGCATGGCTTACATTTTTAGCATATCACTCTAACTGGTGTGTGGAGAATGGATTGTAGACAGGCAAGAGTAGAAATTACAGTGGTATGTACTGGGTATTTGCTTTTTAAAGGAGTTTTTTTGTTTTTTTTTTTTTTAAGTTGACCAGAGCTTTGGATGGGGATTGTAGCTTGCTTGCTTTCACTGATTGTTGTGCTGGGGAAGTGACTTCTGGTTGCTTCCCATACTGATTCTCTCCACCCTTTTAGTGACAGTATCCTTGGATTTTAACTGTGTGTATTGCCACTGCCTTCTCCCTTGCAGCTACAACCTGTGTGTGGCCATGTGGCTAAATGAAAGTATATTATGGGGGACTTCCAGAAAGTTGTTTTTTAATTAATTAATATCTTTTTTTTGACAGAAAGTTGTTTTAAACGGGATAGAGTGTTTCTTTTTTGTTTTCTGCCATTCTGCTGCATGGAGCTGGTTGTGATGGCCGGAATGCCAGCATTTATGTTGGAGCGTGAGGACTAGGGCCACATGCTAGGGGTGGCAGAGCATAGAATTGGAAGGAACGTGTGTCCCTGCTGACTTCATGGAGCTCCCATGCCAGCCCTGGACTGCATACCTTTGGACTTCTTTTGTGTACCAGAGAGATAAACTTGTATCTTGTTTAGGCCATTGACAGTTTACTGTTTTGTTTTGTTTTGTTTTTGTTCTTTGTAGCTGAACATAATCCTAACTGATACAGGTGTTCATTTTGTAAAAGACTTAATTAACAGAATAATGAGGATAGTAGTATTCAGTGCTTTCTATGTGCTCGTCACTGTTCAAGTCCTTTACATAAATGTTTTCCCTTAATTCTCACTAGAATTATATCTACGACGTATATCTAGGAGTCCACGGCAAGAAGTGTTCAGTAACTTGCCCAAGGTCACAGAGTTAGTAAATTGCGGGATCTGGATTCCAACTCTGGTTCAACTGATTCTAGACTCTCTTCTGCATTGCTTTGCTACACTGCCACATTCTTGGCAATGACCCTGAAACCTCTTTTTCCGTCATTTAGAGGATAAGGCCAGAGGGATGATTCAGGAGGCAGACTGGTGTCATGTATCAGTCAGAGCAGGCTAACTGCTATAACCAAATTTCCAGGGCTTAACACAGTAGAAATTTATTTCTCACTCACATAAGATCCAACTGGCATTTGGGATGGAGAGAGGCTGTGCTCCACACAGTGGCTCAAGGACTCAGACTCTTTCTACTCCATTCCCCTAATCTTCCAACTCCTTCCTCCCCATTACTGGGGCCTCAGAATTCTCTGCTGGAGGCATTTCACCCAGCGCTCAGGGTAAGAGGGAGAACGTGGTGGGGACTCTTTGGGAGGTTTCGATGGGCCAGGCTTGGAGAGTGGCATATGTCACTTTCCACCTTCCATTGGCTAGAACTCAGTCATATGGTCCCACTGCAGGGAGGCTGGGAAATGTAGCTCAGCTTCATGCCCAGGAGGTAGAGGAAATGGATTTAGATGAGCACACAGTAATCTCTGCCACATGTGACTGTTAGGAGTGGGGGTTCTGGCATCAGTCCACTTGCATTTATATCCCCACCTTGCTGCTTATTAGCTATGTGACCTTGGGCAAGCCACTTAACCTCTTTTACTTCTGTTTTTTATGTGTACAATGGAGGTAAGAGTAGAGCTGTTCTGGGGATTAAATGAGTTAATGTGGGGTGTATAGTCCTTAGAGCAGTGCCTGAGACATGGGAAGTGCTCTGTAATTGTGAGCTGTTTTTATTTAAAGCAGGGCACTGTACTCAGACCTAAGTTGGTGGATCTCTTTCTGAAGAGGATTTTGTTATTGAGCCCTGGTGTACCACAGAAGGTACTCTGGGGACCACACATCCCATTTTAAGAGAAAGTGGTGTTGAGAGTGTCAAGAGTCCTGGGGCTCGCTCTTCCCTCCCGCGTGTGAACACTCCCAGCCTCTCTGGAAGGGCCAGTTAGGGCTGCCTCGTGGTGCTTGATCTGTTGGTGGAGTTGGAAACGAAGTTCTCACGTCCGGTGTCCTGCCTGCTGGGAGGAAGCTGGCCCATACAATTCCTCCCACTTGGAATCCATTCTAAGACAACCAAAATCTCTTCTGTTCTGGAAGCCCCAGGTCAGTGTCATCTCATCCCTCGAGCGCTAGTTGGAGTTTGGTCAGCATCCCTCCCTCCCTTCACTGTGTTATCCTTCTAGTCCAGCAATGACCGCCCTTTGTCTCATGAGAATGCGTCAACTATCAGACTGTGTCCACCAAACGGAAGCTTCTTGAGGGCATTGTGTCCACTTTCATCTGCCCCACGTACCTCACTTCCCTTGCATATGGGGGAAAGTGCTCCATAAATGCTTGCTGAGTTCAAGTATTCCTTTTACTCTCTACATACCCGTGGAGTTTTGTGAATGTGGTCTTTACACTGAATCAGTGCCAGATAAACTGGAAGGTAGCTGGGAATAAAAACGAGTGGATTCTTTTTTATTTACACTGTTTAATATTCGTGTGGGGATTTTTGCCTTCTTTTAGCTCAGCAGTTGTAAAATTATGTTTTAATTTCTGCCATTATCATAAACAGCATCCTCTGGTTATTATCTGGGTAGAGGATGCTGCATCCTAGGACTCTGTTGAATTAAGATGAAACAAATGACCAGGGGAAGTTGTAGAACCATTGTCCTTGTTGCTTTGCTGTTACTTTCCTTAGCTAGAAAGGCCACTCGGTGATTGGAGTTGGTACATTTCACCGCTGGGCTTAGGATACCATCTGTACACATCTATCTGTTTTTGGTAACTCACAGGAAAGCTCTCACCTTTCTGTCTAAGTATTTGTGTATACACACATCTATAAAAGTAAAATTACCTGCAAAATCACCGAAGATAAAGGTTAGCAAATCCTGTACGTGGAAACTGCAATATATAGTTTAAACGGGAAATGGAGCTTAGTTATTAAGCTCGCGTAGATTCCTTGATGTAGTGAATATTTCTTGCAGTTCTATTATTTGTATTCTCAAATATTTTAAGAAGATAAGCTTCTAAATTCACTTTGGGGCTCCGTGTCATCAAATCTCATCACCAGTCACTTAGATCCCTAATTAACTTATACTCTGTAGACCCATTTCTTTGCTTCTATTTCTCTCCACTCTCTCTAATGTTCTGTGAGTTACACTGGAAGGAACAATAAGATTTAAGAGAAGAATTAATTTAGAAAGTTAGGAATAGAAGAGATAAGGGAAAATGAGAAAAAGCAGCTTAGTATTTTGTCTTGTAAATGGCTTTCCTCTCGTAGGCAAAGAAGCCCATTTATCCAAGGAGAGGAGGAATGTTAATGAAATAGATCATGAACATAGCTATTACAGTAATGAATTTTAACACTCACTTTGTTATGTGATCTTTTATTTATGAGCTCCTTGATCATTCAGATAAAGACAAGAAGTTTATGGCACTAGATTATGTCTTGTTTTCATAAACATATTCAGTAGTTTAATAAACATAATTTATTTTTTTCTCCTTAAAAATCAGCAAAATTTATGAGAGATTATCTTAGGGTTAATGAAGTCTAACATTAAGGAAATATTACCCTATAATACTGGAGCCTTCAGAGCTGGAGTTGTAATTGCTTAATGCTTTTTTCTACAGCCTATTTCTATAAAGTACATGCTTTGTACCATTAATCCAGTTTTTACAAGTTACACTTAGACCAATTCATTGGGAATTATGTATTCATGTTTATATTTTTCAGTCACTGCTTTCATTAAAAGATGTAGTAAAGAGTTGAAAATTTAATGTAGAAAAAGGGGGGAAAGACAATTATGTGTATTTGCTTGTGGGAAGGTGCAGTGCATATATTATCACTGCTTTCCGTCTTTGAAACCAATTCCCTCTTGTGGCTGTCTTCACCACAGGTGAGAATTTAGTGATTGGTGGGCCCCAGGAGGACAGAAATGTAAATTCCTATTGAAAGCCATCAATAGTTAAAATTCGGAGCCCCATTAATATAGTTCAAGTCAGAATGCACTTAAGTAATGAAAAGCCCAGACGGTGGCCTGGAGTTTCCCCTTCCTCAGTCAGGCCTGCCAATTAGCCAAGAGTAATGGATGCCTGGACCCCCAAGACGGGACTGAGAGTGGCTGAAAAGGGCAGCCGGGGAAGCGCACTATGGATTTTGGTCGTGTGTATTTGACTGTGTCAGCTCATTCTTTTTTGAAATTGAATTTAATGTGTTGAAAATACCCTCTTGATGAATTAATGAACTAAAAGAGGTATTGATATTCGAATAGTGGCGGAAGCAAAGCCTTCCATCACCACCACCACCCTCCCCTGGCCCCGTCCCCGTATTTTATAATAGCTCAGCAAGGGCAGAATTGAAAGGAGTCTTTTCTGGTTTCTCACTCCTCACTACTGATGGGGTGGATATAGAAGGATGAGGGTAGTGGATAAAGACCTCAGATCCATCAGTGAATCTTTACGTTTACAGTTAATGCTTTACTGAGTTTTTCCCACCCCATTTGATGTTTGTTCGCCTTTGGAATATTTTGATGTTCTCTGGCATCAAGGTATACATGTGCCTGGGTGTGTATTTGTGATACAGAAAAATCAGGGAGTGGGGAAGTTGTGTAGACTTGAGTTGTACTGTAGGCTCCGTGGGGAAGTATGGGCCATCCCGCCCCTCAGTGGACAGTGGTGATAGTTGAGAACAATGCGAACACATTTAATGCCATTGAACTGTACTTTTAAAAATGGTTACAGTAGTAGATTTTATGGTATGTTTATTTTATTACAATGAAAATGGAGGAATATCTGAGAAGAAAGTGCGTTAGGAAAATGTAGTCTAAAAAAAAAAAATGAATTCCCCGAGGTTTTGGCATACCTTTTTGAAGGATATCAAGGTTTTATCTCCCAAACAAAGAGCAGTAGGTGAGCAGAGCATAGTAATGGCACTAGGGCTTTGGTGTTCTTTTTTTGTCACTGGGTGAGTTTCAGAGTCATGTTTTATTTTTCCTGGGTACTCGATCAGGCTGTTAACACAGAGGCCCGGGTCACGTCCACCTTGTAAAATGTTATTGGTTTTGGAGTCGGATCACCTGGGTTTGAATCTTGGCTCTCCCACTTACCAGCTGCAATGCTTGGACAAAGTACAAACTTCCCTGAGCAACAGTTTCCTTATCTGCAAAATGGGTTTAGTAAGAGTATCCATCTTACAGGATTGTTGGGGATATTACATGATGCAGCAGAGATAGAGTATATTAGAATACCCAGTACATAGTAAGCCCTCAGTAAACGTTATGTATTATTATTATCTTATGGATAACTGTATATAATCTCAACTATAATCAGATTTATCAGAAACTCCAATGTAATCTGTTTGTCCACTTTCTACCACTGTCTTTGCCAGGGAGACACCATTTTATGGGCAATGTTACTTTGACCAGAAGGAAGGGACGCTTCATTGCTTCCTACCAGCAAAGAAACTGACTCCCTGAAGGAATTGCCATCTATTTTACTTTAATCAGCCAATGGGTGTGCGTACATTATCCCATTCTTGTTTCAATTTTCAAAGTTTTCAGAATGCTCAGGAAACAGGGTGTCTTGGATAATTTAATTTTCTGACTAACCGATGCCTACAAGACACCACTTTCACTTCAAGTTTTCTTTGTGAAAAGTCTTTCTAAAATCCAGTAACGTTCTTTGTTTCCTTAGGAAGTATAGTGGATAGTAAAATTTAATCTATCCTTGACAATGAAAGATTTCAGAGCCATTTCAGAAAATCTATCCATGTTGGGCAGAAATATAAATGTAGGTGTAGAAGATTGGGCTGCCTGTATACTGAGCCAGGACTGTCCAAAGACAGATTTTTAATAATGCCCTTTAAAAAAGCAAACCCAGTCTTTGTAACTTTCCCTTAAAATTAGAGCATGGGCAAGAAATGATGATTGATAGTTTGGGTTCTTTGGGTTTTAGTTTTCTTCTTAAGAATATATTTTGGGAAGATCTCTCTCATCACAAGCCTTCAAGTAGTCACACACGTGGGATGTCGCCTTGAAAAGAATAACTGCTTTATTATCAGAATCAAGGATGAGTGAGGAAAACGTTTACTGCTTGGGTAAACAAGAGACACCCAGTCTAGCATTGTTGCAGCTCAGAGATCTTTCTTATTTCCCCATGCAGCAAGTTCTATCCAATTTCAAGTCATTATAAATGTTTATTTTTGGGGGGAGGGGGAGGCTGAGTTGGGGGGATCTAAGCCTGGTTGGGAGGTAGTGTGTTGTATTGGATAGAGCCTTGGAATTGGGGAGCTTGGATTCCAACCTTAGTCCCATCTTGCTTAGCTGTATGACCTTGGACGGGCCAGGGATGCTCTCTGAACCTCAGCTCTCTCTAGCCGAAGATGCAGGGGTGCCGACTTGATGCTTTCCAAAGTGCCTTCTGTTTGAACATGTAGACTGACAGTTCCTTCGAGGTATCAAAGGTGCTGTCTGCCTTTACTCTTTCATGGTAATCTGGAGCCTTCCGGAACCGATTGTCTGTGAGTCTGGTTGCATAGAGCCCCGGTTGTGGGAGGGGCTGGCAGAAGAATCTGGATTCATTTCAGCCTTGCTTTCCCTTCTCTTCTTCAGTTTCTCTCCTTCCTGGCTTAGCCTCTCACTTTCTCCCTCTCTCTTTCTCCTGTCTGCCTGCTCCAGGCTCCTCCTCAGCCCGTCTCGATTATTGATTAGAAATCACCAAATAGTTTCTGTAACCATGTCATCAGCGGCTGCCAGGGCTCTTGTCATTGTTCCAGCCACACAGAATAAATGACTGGGGGAAAATGGCGTTTTCCAGCTCAGGTGCAAAGCATTCTAAAGTGCGGCTTGCCTGGTGCTTTCCACTTAACCCCCTTCGGAAAGTCCTTATACAAAAGCAGCCGATTCCAGCGAGTGAGTTATTTCCCAGAGCCCCCAGTTTAGATTCTCTTAATTTTCCATATTTCTTCAGCTTGCCCTCGCTGCCTTCCTGCCCGATGCACACTAGAGAGGAAGTACACAAAGGAATTGTGCAAAGTTTGGAAGCAACTGGCAGGTGGGTTTGCATTTTTCCAGGTTAATTCACTTGATGAAAAGCTGCTGTGGGTGATGTGTCATATATCAAAGGCAGGGCATCAGTAATCTTTGCTCAAGGGCACGGCTAACAGACAGATAGACGGGAGAATGAGATGGAAAAAAGCAACTCATCCTTTTCTGCGAACACCACGGAGGAGATAAAGGAAGATTTATGAGTCATCTCGGACCACATACGAGCAAGCAGCATACCGTATTTTTCACATGTTCCCAAAATTGGTGGTGGAAGGCAGTGTCCATCCGGTCTTTTTGGAAACAATGGGATCCTTGAAGGCTCTGGCTGTGGAGTCAGCTCTTTGCCCTCCCTGCAAAGAGGTGTTAGGGGCGTGTGTGTGTGTGTGTGTGTGTGGTGTGTGTGTGTGTGTGTGTGTGTGTGTTTTCAAAGCATCTCTGCCCTCTTTAAGCACATGATCTGTAGTTGAATAATGTGACCTCTGTAGAATAAAAAATACGATTCCCTGAAGCAGTCGTGACCGTTGAGTCGCAGGCACTTAGGTGGTGACGTGGTAAAGACTTTTTCAGCTGCCTCTCACCTCCTGAATTTTACTTTGCTAGTAGGCAGCCTCTTATAGTGACTGCTTTGGGGTATAAGGAAGGGGCGGAGGAGTTGATTCTGTGAGGTTTTTTTTTTCTTTTCCTTTCCTACCTCTCGGATGAGTCAACCGCTGCCGGTACAAACGGAGATTTGCAGCCCAGGTTAATTTGAATGGGCTGTTTTGTGTCGAGTTAACCAGAACGCTTGTTCCTGGGAGTGCTCAGAGCTTCTTTATTCAGGCAGCCCGGCAGCTGACTCGGGAAGTGTTGTGTGGAACAATTGATGGGAGTGGGAAGAGGTTTCTTAATATTCCTCTCCCGAGCCTTGAAAGAAGCACCTGGATTGCAGCTGGATCACGCCTGGGTTTGTGACTATTTACTTCACATGGCAATTTAAAAAGCATGGTAAATTCCAAAAAAAATGGTTTTGAATTTCTTCTAAGGCCTCTACAGTAAGCTCCAATTTTTTTGAGAGGCACGCAATTAACATTCTGCGCAGAAGGGCATGATTGATTCTGCACTGTGGTGGCTATATGAGCAAACCTCCTTTAGACAGCTGAGTGAAATATACAGGGCAGAGGAATTTATGGGACCCGGAGAAGCTCATGTGCAGAATGAAAAGGAGCTGCCTTCGCCTCTCCTCTTCGGCCCCGGCATCCCCATTCTTCACGTGCTCAGAACTGCTCCCCCTCCAGCCACTGGGGTGCCCACTCTGTGTGGTGATGCTGCTGAGCCTGACATGACCTGGCAGAGAAGATGGAATGCCACTTCATCATGCAGCCCTCCTGTGGGAAGCATGGAGTATGTAATCAGAGAGACAGGAGGAGCTCTCAGAATCCGTTATGTGAGGTTGACAGGGTGAGGAGGAAGAGAGTGGTGGCTACAGGTGCTACACTGTATCCTAAAACATGTCCCCTCGAGGATGAGGCTTGTCCAAGTGCTGTGGGCTTCTGCACTGACCTTCACAGCATAGGTCAGTGGGAGGGTTGAGTGGCCACCTCAGAGGATACAAGCCACTTTCTTAGAAATATCACCGACTTTCTTTTGCAGAGGGAGTTCAGTACAGGAATAGGTTTTGTCATGTGCACCAAAGTATCTGCCACATGGTAGGTCCTCTGTAAACAGTTGCTGCATTGAATTGACTTAATTCTCATGGGGATGCGGCTCTCACAAGAGGCAGAACTTTTATCCACTCGATTGATTGCTCTGTTCCCAGTACGGTGGCCAGTGCCCTGTCCATAGTATATGCTCGAGGAGCATTTGTTGACAGGAATGAAAGAATGAACTTGCAGACTGATGATTGGTAGACAGGGTTTCTCATTTCCCCTGTGGCTTGTACACAGGATGGCTCTCAGCTAAGGTAGAAAACTAGAGGAAAGTTTGTCCGCTTCTTTGTTTGAGCCCCTCCCTGGGGTTCAGATGCTTTTCTACTGTCTTATACATGGCTTTCATGCACCTGCTAGGGTCCTCTGCCAGGCGCACCTTTCTGTTTTTATTTCTTAAACCAAATTCATGTCTATTTAATGACTCGATCTTACTGCTTCCAGGAAGACTGATATCATTCATTCAGACCCCAGTGTAAATTAGGCAAAAACCGTATTGTGATTTCTACTTAAGGGGTGATTTGAATTTTTCTGCTTAAGTTGTTTGATTAGCTTCTTTTCCTGATCTGTTTGTACTTTGGGTACCTGTGGTAGGCTTTTTTTTTTTTTTTTTTTTTTTTTTGGTGCTACGCGAGCCTGTCACTGTTGCGGCCTCTCCCGTTGCGGAGCACAGGCTCCGGACGCGCAGGCTCAGCGGCCATGGCTCACGGGCCCAGCCGCTCCGCGGCATGTGGGATCTTCCCAGACCGGGGTATGAACCCATGTCCCCTGCATCGGCAGGCGGACTCTCAACCACTGTGCCACCAGGGAAGCCCTGTGCTAGGCTTTAAAATGTGCCCCCCCCCCATGATGGGAGGTCCTTGTCCTGGGAACCTGTAAATGTTACCTTATATGACATTAAGTTCAGGTCCTTGAAATGTGGAAATTATCCTGGGTTATCTGAGTAGATCCTAAATTTAATCACATATATACTTATGAGGGGGGCAGAGGGATATTTGACCCATACACAGAGGAGAAGGTGAGGTGAAGGCAGAACAGATACAAAGATGCTGGCCTTGGAGATTAGAGTGAGGTGGCCGTTAAGACAAGGAGTGCTGGCAGGTATCAGGAGCTGGAAGGGGCAAGGAACAGATTCTCTCTTAGAGCTTCTGGAGGGAGTGTGGCCCAGGTGAAATCTTGATTTTGACCCAGTAGCACCAATTTCAGACGTTTGGCCTCCAGCACTGTGGGAGAATACATTTCTGTTGCTGGAACTAACCAAGTTTGTGTTAGTTTGTTACCGCAACGATGGGAATCTCATACAGCACCTCATGGCCTGGAAGCTGAATTGATATCCGTACTGGGCAGCTCATTTTCCCCCACTGTTATACTCTATAGGTGGGACCACTGAAGGACAGAAGAGGGGCAAATTATTGTACAAATATCCTTAGTAATTTCTCTGCTGTGTATTATCGTTATTTTATTCCCTTAAGAAGCTTGTACGTTGGATGGATAATAATCACTCCATTATATAGGTAAGGGAACTATCAGGTTGAAACGTACTTAAGGTTCAGCTGGTAAACATTGAAGTTTGGATTTGAATGTAAATATCCCGGATTTTAGTCCAGTTTGCTACTCCTGACGTCACGCTATTATTTTCCATTTCGGTTCACATACCATTTTCAGAGTCTTGAGGTGAAAGTCAGACACATAGCTATTTCTGTTTTGTCCCTGTTCTCTGACTGTGGTCCCTCAGTCTCAGCTTCTGTTACATTAAATTAACCTCACTGAACCTAGAAAAGTCTACCGTTATGTCAGCGTGTCAGCTCTGATAGCCAGGTGGCTCTTTGGGGTTCTTTAGTGTGAAGAGCAGCTGTGTTATATAGTAAAACGTGATGTTGTGTGTGTGTAGTGGGGGGAGTGTGGAGAGGGAGGGAGCTTTGGAACAAATATGTAGGGATCGTTGTGAGTTGCAAACTAAAAATGATTTAGGGTTTTTTCTTTTTTTGAATGACTAAACATAACTGGTCTCCTAGACAGCTTCTTTTTCAGACATCTAGCCTTGAATCAGCTAGTGCTTGCAATTCAGAACTGAGATATCAGTGTTGAAAGAACACTTACTCCAAGGAGAAGTCAGACTTAATGGAAGCTGGAACCCATCAGGGACGGGCCAAGTGTGCATGTCCTACGAAACATGTGGGATTTGAGGGAGTGTTTTGATTGCAGAAATTGCAATCAGAGGTTTGCTTCAGCCTTCATGCTGTCAGATGGGGGAAATTTAACTTTGAGTACAGCTACTAGAGGCACACAAAATCACCATCCTCGTATGTGGCAGTCTTCGCCACTTCCAGCAAGTTATAAAATTATATCAAGGGAGCTGAGTATGATACCACTACTTGGATGGTTACTTACAAGAAAAACCTTCCAAATCTGAGAATTATTAAGAAGTGAGAAAATCCCTTAATTGCAACAAGGTCCCCACTGCACAGAAAGCCTCTGTGGCAGAGAAAATTGGTGGTGTTCTGATGATCAGACTGAACAGCTGGAAGATTCCTATTCAAACTACTTTTCTAGTAATAAAGCTAATAATTTTTTTTTTCACAAACTGCTGGGATAGCCATAATTCTGTTTTGTTAAGATGGGTGTTCTCTGTACTTGAGTGAAAACGCACATACTTAACTTTGGTCCATCATTATTATAAGTAACGTGTGTGTAGGGGACCATAAGCTTTCAAATTTTTTGTATTTTCTCCCTTTATTTTTATTTCCTTTTCTCCCGTTATTTTTATTTTTAGGAAGTGACTGTCACCCTGTATTTTAAAGTTATTAATACATCAAAAATGGCTAAGCAACGTTAATATTTGTTTTCAGTGGCTCATGCCAGACATAGAACCCTCATTCCTGTCCTTCCCTTTGCCTGGCATAGCTACTTGATCAAGAACTGCACTATAAACATATAATTAAAAAATCTTAATGGAAAATGTTGTGTCCGTGGTGGTGGTAGTTGAACTCTAGACTTACAGATGGTTGAGATGGAAAATTTTGTTATGTATATCTCACCAGTATTTGAAAAATAGTTGTATATACACACAGTGAAAAATGCAAATAGCATCAAAAGGTATCAACAAAAAACATCCCTTCTCCCCCGCAGCCCTCCCTTCCCCAGAAGCCACCATCACCAACAACTCTCGTGTAGCCTTCCAGAAACTTGGTGTTTCTCTTCAAGCATGGGACTGTGATTTGAAAGAATTGTGTAATTGGAAAATAAAACCAGATTGGCCCTGTGGAGGCTGGGGGAGTGGGGGGAAGGGAATGATAGATGAGAGAGGGTGATGGGTGGGTGAGGTGAGGCTGGTGTTGACCGGGTTCTAATTCAGAACATTTGTGTAAACCCTTCCCGCATGGTCTCATGCCACGCTCTTTCATCAAGTGGGGCAGGGCGTGGAGCTGGAAAGTTGTGGGAAGCCAGGAAGAGAATGTGAGTTGCAGAGTTGTTTGCTGTAATCCAGAGAGGGAGAACTGTGAGTAATGGGGCGAAGTTAAGCAGAGAGGAATTTAGGCTGGGAAAATCAGGACAAATTTCACAATGGGGAGAGTATGTGGCCATATCCCCGGGGAGGTAAGGGAAGCCTTGCCATTGGAGGGGCTGGAAGCAAGACTTGACACAAAGATGAGAAAATGGATGACAGGGAACCATCCCTGGGGGTTGGTGCAGTGACCTTAATCAGGCTCTTTCCTGCCTAGCTCTGGATTCACTGATTCAATCTCAAATGATGCAAGGGAGAGAAACAATTGCTTGGAAAATGGCCTTAGGGAATAATGGCTATTGACAGTAGATATTGAAAGACTCTCCCACACAAATTAACTCCATCCATCCATCCATCCATCCATCCATCCATCCATCCATCCGTTTATTCATCCGTGCATCCATCTATCCAGTGTTCATCCATTTAACAAAGTACCTGTATTGAGAGTACTTTGAATAGGCTGGTGAGAAAAGTCACCTCAAGAGGAAACATCTATACTGATACTTGTGAATCAGAATGGTAAGCACTGGGGAAGAACATTCCAGACAGATGGGTCAGCATATGCAAAGGCCACAAGGTATGAAAAGGTTTGGCAAGTTTGAGGACCGGAGATAACCGGGTGAAGAGGTTGAAAGAGGTTTAATATGAAGAGGCAGGCAGGCGCCAGATTACTCGGGGTGTGATGGGCTGTGGCCGGGAGCTGGGACTTTATTCTAAGAGCAACGGGATTTGAGGATGGATCTTGGAGGGCCTTTTGCTTCTGCTTTCAGACTTTCTTTATACCTGCTGCTTTCCACTTTTTGGAAGTTAGCTGTGGTTGTCAGACAGAGGTGGGGAAGGCTGTTGGACACTTCCATGAAGTATCACCAGGCCTAGGAAGGGTGCGTGTGGCAATGAGGTGGGACTTGGGAGAGGGACATAGCCTGTCTTGTAGTTCTGCTTTTGCTTCAGATGCTCAGGATCTTCTGGAGGAGGCCCACCGTATGAAGATAACTAGCACTGGAGAAGGATCACCCAACTTAAATGGAAAGCAAAATGTAATAGCAAATACGGGGGAAATTTTGGGATTCAATCTTGAAAGCTGAAACTCAAAATTATGTATATATTTTGTATCAAAAACATTTTCGGTTGTGATTGCAACTATGGTCCAATTCTTTAGAACAAAAAAAAGTTCAACAATTAAATTCTTTCCCATAATTTTTCTTACAGAATTACATACCGGCACCATATATATTTTACTTCATGTTTGTTTTTATTGTACAGTCATGAGAGTTTATTTTTGCAAAGTTAGGACTTCAACTTTTTAAGAGCCTTTATTTGATATTTAAGTCAGTCGAATAAAACTCCTGTTGGGTTATCCTCTTAATTTTCTCTTTTTTAGTTGGTCTGAGGATGCAGAATCAATGGTTTTGAGTGTAATTTGAGCATTTTTCCGACAGCACTTCAGTTGAGTTTGTGAAACCCCACATCCTTTGCAGAAGTTTCCGTTTCATTTTGCAGTTGGTTTGTCCTGGAGCCTTATATAACTTTTGACCATCAGAGAGGATTAAACTTGTTGATCCAGACATCAAGGATGGATACTACTTGGAAGGGATGTTTGAGTGGGAACGAGTTTTATAAATGGTCAGTTCATAAGTGAATCTTTTCAAGATACGATGACTTTTGTTTCCCTGTGCAAACTCAAAACTGAAAGGACTCAAGTGGCAAATACTTGGATAATGTGTTTCCTCCCTATTAAAATTAAGTACGTGAAGCTGAAGCGTGTCTAGCTTTGGAAGGACACAAAGGGTACAAAATACATTGGTTTTCAGTATCCTCTCGTATCTAGTTGGGTGTAGGTCTGAGTGTATGATTTGCTTGAGTGGAGGACACATTTCATAGCCGAAGTACCCCCTCTCCTCCGTGTACTCTTCTTATGGGGTAGGAACAAGTTAGGTAGATCCATCTGGGCTGCACGGATCAGGCAGCTTTGCTGGAGAAAGCGCCTTGGAAGTTGGGCTGAGCCTCCTGGAGACTGAGGGGTCAGGATCAAGTTTAAGAAAAAGTGTGCCATCTTGTAAAATAGATTTGTTCAGAAAATATTGTGAATGTGAATATTCATTGCATCACAGCCTCACCACTGTTGATACCTTGGGCCGAAGATTCTTTGTTGTGGGTGGCTGCCGTGTGCATTGTAGGAAGCTTAGCCTCATCCCTGGTCCCTACCCACTAGGTAATAGGAACCCATGCTCCCCTCCTTTGTGACGAAACAGAAACGGCTCCTGATACTGCCAGGTGTCCATTAGGGGGCAAAGTCACCCCTGAGTGAGAACCACTGATCTTGGGGTAGCACAGAGGGTACAGTGGAAAGGTGGTTGGTTATGTGCTAAGTAGGTGAAGGGAGTGGCCACTTCCAATTCTGGCTGATTTGATGAGCTCCTAAAATGAGCACAGTCCAGGGAGCCAGGGGAAGGGAGTTCCTGACTCATACAATAATGAACCCAGTGGGTCCCCTCCCACCCTGTTGGGGTGTGTGAAGCAAGCCTAGTGAGAACGGGACCCTGGGAACTTAGAATTCCAAGTCAGGTGGGACTCGGGTGAGAAGCGGCTGGGAAGGAGGAGTCAGATGGATGCTTTCCACGTCCTTGAGCTGAGGGTGACCTGAGGTCCAGGCCTTTGTTCGGGTCCCTCCTTTCAGTTCATCCTTCCCCCATATTTGCTCAGCCTTTAGGCCATTATTGAACCTGCCTCTCCTACTGTGAATACCACCAGGACTTCTTTATACCTTTCTAAATATGACTCTGTCTTCGGGATCCAACTAAAATTCTAGCTCTTAAGTGGAGCAACCTCAGCTCCCTCTGGCTCACATTGAGTTCTTCCTGCTCTAACCTTGTATATTACCTACGTACTAGAAATTTCATTTGAGTATTTAATTAAAGTTTTTTTTCATTATTTTAAGATTTTATGCACCTCTCTTGCCTCCACAGTAAGTTTGTAAGCTCCTCTAAGACTTAGTCTGTGTCTTTTATTTTATCCTTCATGCTACATAGTATATAATATGAACTCAGTAGGTGCTCAGTCAATTTTAAGAGAATCGAAGTAAATTGCAGTCAGTCAGCTTGTTCCTCTGCTCAGCGTTGTTTGTATCCTGCAGATCCTCTCCACACACTTGAGCCATAGCTCTTTAAATAGTTTAAGAAGACAGCACATTGTTTGACAGTCCCACAAACGTAAAAAATAATTTAGCTCACACTTAATTTTTATCAGAAGGTTAGCTTAATGTTTTCAAGCATTACAATTTTATTTTTAAGTTCTTACATTCTTTCTGTTTCTCTTAATGTCATTCTGGCTTCAAAGGGTATAATTTTGAAATGATGAGTACTGTTGGACTTGTTAGTATTTCTTCTTTTGTGTATATAATGTTTCAAGAACTGTTGATGGCTAAATGTCATTTTTATACTTTTTAGATTCATAACAGTTCAATTCCGTTCAAAAACAATTAATAATATTATGTATCGTAGAACTAGCTGTCATGTATCTTCTGGTGCATATGACATATTGTTAGATATTTTAAGTTAAAAGTTCTGTATCCAGGCCAAGTTTAGAAAGATGAGGAGCAGACTGTTTTATAGACAAGCAGAAGGATACAGTAAATTTATGACAAAGCGTATTACCGTAACGTAACCATGCTTGGAAAACCGTGAGGCTTCTCAACTCAAAAAATAAATCAGTGGGCTTCCCTGGTGGCGCAGTGGTTGAGAGTCCGCCTGCCGATGCAGGGGACACGGGTTCGTGCCCCGGTCCGGAAGGATCCCACGTGCCGCGGAGCGGCTGGGCCCGTGAGCCACGGCCGCTGAGCCTGCGCGTCCGGAGCCTGTGCTCCGCAACGGGAGAGGCAACAATGGTGAGAGGCCCGCGTACCGCACACACACAAAAAATAAAATAAAATAAACCAGTGATCAGTAGCCTATCTCAAACTTTTTTTTCTTTTGCTTTATTTATATCTGGTTTCATTCTGAAAACAGCAAGACAATCTGACAAGTCAAAAGAGAAGATATTACCACTAAAATACAAACCACTCCAGGCAGTTTTCCCAGATTCGTGAGGGAAGCTTTCTCCAGCTCAGACATATTGGCTCTTTGATTTTTCAGAACTTAAGCTGGGATGAAAGCTCTCCATAAAGGGTCATTGTTTTCAGAATGGAGCTCTCTGGGCTGGAAGGAAGCAGGGCTCTCAAGAATGATGTCAGTGTTGGTGGGAGGGGTGGGGAGGGGGGGCCCGTGGCCCAGCCCCACTCAGGAAGTGTGGTTTACCTACCTTCCTCAGGCTCTGCCCTTGTCCACTGGGGCTAGCTGAACATCAATGCCCTCTTCACAGAAGTGAGCCGCTTTGTGATTTGATCTTTGTCTTTGGAGATTTTGTGGGACCCCTCCCCCGCCCCTGCACTGAGAGGGGCCTAGGGATGAGAATAGGTCTGTCCAGTCGAGGATTCTCCATATTATTTTCATAGAGGTCAGATTCAGCCTTTGCCATTCTTTTGGTCTGTCCCAAACGGGCACTGGATATTTTCCTCTCGTTACACACCTTAAGAGCTTTGGTCTGCAAAGGTATAAGTGACGACTCTATGCTTATTCTAACAGTGTTTGTATCCTCAGGTATCAGAAGATGCCCCAGTGGGTAAACATAAGTCATGGTATCCCTTGTGGGGCCTTAAGCACAGCCAGTGTGCACTGGCCCACCATCGATGAGTTGTATGAATGAGGTGATCAGCAGCCCTTGTACGTGGCGAAACCTCCCAAATTCCAGTGGGCGGGGCTGGGGGGGTGTCTGTGCTGGAGGGCTCCAGAACCATCTCTTGGTGACTCCACAGAAAGTCCTCTTGCTCCTACTTCAGTTCTTCTGGCCTTACTCAAGGCAGACAAAGTTCCTGCCTCTCTGTGAAGGGACTGCCTTTTCGGGAGCTCCAGAAACCCCTGGAAGTCTCCAGCATAAGGTAGAAATGGAAACGCGAGAGAACAGACCTCAGGGAGCTGGCGTAAGATTCCACGGCAGAAGAACCATGTGGGAACACTTTGCTCCCGCTCACCTCAGACCTGTCTGGGAACCAGACGCTGAGCCAGCTGTGGATACGCAGCCGAGGAGTTCAGTTTCTAGACCAGAGACTTAGAATTTGTTGTAACGTTCCCTCTTTCCCTTTGCTATTGGTATAGTTAGCCCTGCCCAAAACTCAAGGAGAAGCGGAGAAGAAGCTATTTAAAACTACCTTTATTATTCATTGACTCAGGACCACATCTGTTCAGCGTTATTTAGATTCTGAACAGTGAGGAAAACATTGTGGACCAAAGGTAAAACAAGTGTTTTAGCCCCTCTTTATTTATTTTTCTTCTTGAAAATCAAGTACTTTTGGTCCTGGAAAGAACTCACAGAGATGATTCAGTTCAGTGGTTCTCAAAGTTCTAGAAATCTTTTGGAGGCCCTAATGGGGCAAGAGGGAGGCTGGTCCTTCCTCAAGACATTCTTGAGTTTTCCTGTTCTGTCTATTGGCCTAGTATGGGAGAAAAGCTTCTGCATGTCAACATAAGCCTGAAATGCAACCTCCTTATTTTACAAAGGGGGAAACTGAGGTCCATGGGCCGGAAGGAACTTAAGATGGCAATTTTGGGGTTGTTTCCCATTTCCTCTTTGGCAGTGTACCTGTAATATTTTCAGTGCTATTTTTGGATTCATATTCTTATCAGTTACCAGAGATTATTTCCCTGGATTAAATGATTTGGACACTGTTAGCAAGGGAATAGCATGCTGAACATTACACTCTGTCTTAAAGAGAAGAAAAGTTCCTATCTCCTGTTTGCATATCTGCACCTGTTTAAACCTTTCTATAGAAATGTCTGAAAGGTAAACAGTTGGTTTCGGAGCAGCTATAACGTGGTATTGTTTAACATGGCAGCTCACTGATGGTCGTCTTTAATTACGGCCGTGCTGTCAAGCCCTGAAGTCCCTGCTCTTTGTTGTCGATCCGATATGATGTTTGAGGTTTTCAAAGCTGCGGAGATGAAAGAAGCAACCATCAAATATTGCTCGTTCCAATGTGCCTAAGGAGGGAGGAGGGGACATTGCCCATGAGGGCTGCAGAGCCTGGGAGAGAACGCCATTGCCCTCTGCTTTTGATGACAACGTCGAGTGCAAAGCCCTGGTTTATTCTCTGTTTATGGTGGGGCAAACTGGAATGATTTATTCAGTAATGGTAAACAGGCGTGGGTTGTGGGTCGCGGGTTGCTGAGTTTCGTGCGGCTGGTGGGAACGCTGGCTGTCTCTTGCCACTAGCGGTTTGTACGTCAGAGATGTGAAGCTCAAGCGGCCCCATCAGGGCTTTCTGGAACCTCTCCCCACCCCCTTCCATATCCTTTGTCTTCAGTATGCTAGAGCTGTGTGTACCTGGGCCCTAATCATGGGTTGGTCCCATTTCAGACCAAAGGCATTCATTTAGCGGGTAGCCTCTACCTGGCTCCTGTTACTGTTAAGGTGGGTGTCACCATCTCTCTCCTATGAAGGCCTGTCCCTTTCTATTTGTGGCTCCCAGATCAGTTCCCTGCTCCTGCAGCTAGCTTCTTTTGTTGAAGGGCTGTCTCTTTAGAATCCATTCAATTTGTAAAGCCCCTCTGCCAGGTACTTTCCTGGCTGGAGGCTCACTTTTCTACCCTCCCTTTCCCTCACTTGAGAGGCAGTGTAGCCTGGTGCCTGATTGTGTGGACTCTGGGCCGGGCTGCTGGAATCTGACTCCTGGCCTTGTGACTTGTCACTAGTTCTGCGACCTGGGACCCGTCAACCACTCTGGGTTTCAGTGTCTTCACTGTAAGACAGTGACAACAATAGCATCTATGTTGTGGAATCGTGAAGACTAAATGAGTTCATGTATAGGTAATAAGACGCTTAGCACGGTGCCCAGTGCCAGGTAAGTGCTATCAATATGTATTGCAAATGTATATGTAACACATACGTACTATATAACTTATGCCGTACCATGGATAACGTATACTTTATTATAATGCCTTTGTACCAGAGTAAGCTTTGCCGACCCAGCTGGGAAGGGGGTGATAAACAGACCATTATTTGGTTCACTGATGGAGGGATCCACCAAACCCCCGGGGTGGAGACGAAGCCTGCAGTTTTTTTGTTTGTTTGGTCCATTTCTAAAATGTTTCAAGTACTGCTCCCCTCCGTCTGCTCTGCGAGCGTACCAGCCGACTCTCATACTGGCCCGCTAATTTGCGAACATCGGTGTTGTTGGAAGCCAGATCCCGTCTTAGTCACGGGAACTTTCTATCCTCTGTTTTCTCTGTAGCTGGTCAGTGACTGTGTGGTCAGTTTGGCACTGTGCTGATGGCCGTGTGGTTTACAGAAGTAGGATAAGACATAGTCCTGCATTCAGAGAGCTTTCCTTCTAATTGGAGGATCAAAATGAACACTCATGAAGTATTTAAGAGCAAAACTTAGCTGGTTAAAATGATTAGTCAGTCTGTCTGCTGTCTTGTAAGCCATCTCCAAGGAATCGACTAGTAGTATCTAAAAGGATAAACGAGAGAAAGGGACAAAATGCTTGGGGGTCATTGAGGCCAGTGCTGCAGATCATGGTTTCATGTCATCTTAGCTTTCATCTTGCCCCGGAAGGGAAGAAGATCCAGATGGGAATAAGTTGGCCTGTCCACAGAAACAAAGGAAGTTCACCTTTACCCAGTAAGTAGCTCCTATGATCATATCACTCAGCTGAACATGTATCTAGTGTCATTTAATCCTCATAGCCACCTGTCGAAAAGGTGGTGTTTATCCCCTTTTTCTAAAAGGTAAGAGAACTAGGACTCTGTGATAAAAGGTGACATTCAAAGCATTGTAGCTGTTGAGTTTATGGAACTCAAAAATTGGGGAATTTTAACCCAAGTCAGTATGACTTGAAAACCTGGTGTTCTTTTTAGTTCTTTAAGAAAGGGGCAGTAGCTACTGTTTTCCTTGGTTCACTTTTGGATGAATGTAGCTGGAAAACATTCACATTTGACCCCTTTCTCTCTCTTCCCCGTCCCAATAAAAGCAAGAGCTAATTCACACTGGCCCACCACATTGTCCTCTGAGACCAGTAGAGAAAACAGCGATGTTATCAGCAAAGCCTCATGACACTCCCCAGGGAAAGCAAGAAACCTCCCAAACAGTCATATCCAGGCCAAGCAAAGCTCTGGGAGAAATTCCTGGGACACTCAGAAAGAGCCACCTAAAAGGGCTTTTAAGCAAAAGTTGAGCCCAAATGAAAACACTGCCTGTCAGCCCTGGGCTCGGAAACAGTGTTTGGATTGCAGGATGAGGGCCCGCGGCTCGAAGTAGTGGCCAAGCCAGGCCGGGCTCTGCTGCTGTAACAAATCAAGCCTGAAGTCTCAGTGGCTTTAACCCTGCGAAGTCTTGTTCTGTGCTCGCCGTGTGTGCCCAGTGAGGGTTGGTGTGAGGGGAGCTCTGCTGGGCACGGTCCCTCAGGGATCTGGCTCTGACGTCTGGTGACTGCATCACCTGGATCGTGATACTTCCAAGGTTGCATGGGAGGTGGAGTGGGTTGAATATTGACCCCCCCAATTTCACGTTTACCTGGAACCTCAGAATGTGAGCTTATTTGGAAATAAGATCTTTGCAAGACAGAGAGAATTCTTTACTTAAGGATCTTGAGGGGATCCTAAGTCCTCCTGGATTTAGAGTGAGATTTAAACCCCTAAACCAGTGCCTATATAAGAGAAAGGAGAGGGAAAATTGGACACAGACATAAAGAGGGATGAAGGCCGTGCGAAGACAGAGGCCGAGTTTGGAGTGATGCTGCCACAAGCCAAGGAACGCTGAGAGTTGTCAGAGCTGGAAGAGGCAAGGAGGGATTCTCCCTTAGAGCCTTTGGAGGGAATGTGACCCTGCTGACAGCTTGATTTTGGACTTCTGGTGTCCATCAAGGTGAGAGAATAAATTCCCATTGTTTTAAGCCACCAAATTTGTAGTAATTATTATAGAAAACTAGGAAACAAATACAGAAAATCTGCACTGAGATGTTTTTAACCCGTTTAAAACTTATATCCCATTTTTCTTGTATTTACCAGAACCCAAGCTAACTGTAATGGAGGTTATGAGTTGTTGTCTGTGTGCCCAGCAAGAGAAGAATGAAACAAGATTTGGTGAACACGTAACATCTTCCTTGCCTCACTTCTGCTGGGGGTACATACAGGGAGCAAGGGGCAGAGGCTTGGAATAGAGACCTCCCCACTTTTTTTTTTTTTTTTTTTTTTGTGGTACGCGGGCCTCTCACTGTTGTGGCCTCTCCCGTTGCGGAGCACAGGCTCCGGACGCACAGGCTCAGCGGCCATGGCTCATGGGCCCAGCCACTCCGCCGCATGTGGGATCTTCCCGGACTGGGGCACGAACCCACGTCCCCTGCATCAGCAGGCGGACTCTCAACCACTGCGCCACCAGGGAAGCCCAGACCTCCCCACTTTTAGAGATGGTTTCAGGAGCTCTTGGACGGTCCACAGGATCACTGCAGGTCAAAGCAGGCTAGCTGAGGGAGGCAAGGCAGGAAGCTGGAGAACGGAGCTCTCAACCCACAAGCGGGTGATCCATAGTTGCGCCAGAGGCCATAGATATGCAACAGTAGGGTCAAGCAGGAAAGCAGGCACCCACACCAGTGAACTGGGTATGAAGAGCAGGTTCAGAGGCTAAACATGAAGCTGCACGTGCTGCTTAGGGGGGCAGCTACTCATAGTGCAAGAAAGCAAGTAAGTCTACCTAGCTCCCCTCCCACAGGGAGTGTTGGAACACTCTTTCTCATTGCTGTCTCTCCAGTTTCTAGCACAGAGTGGAAACTGCAAACACAGCAAATGTTATGTGTCCAGCCTTGCATCGGGGTGATGTTGCTAAACCATGGGCCATATCACAGCAGTTTCAAGCTGAAACCTCCCCATCACCTCAAGGAGTGAGTCTTAAATCTACAGGATGTCTTCCCCCCCCCCTTATTTATTTATTTATTTAAATGATAACATTTTATCATTTTATTTGTGTTTATTTTCTAATGTAAGGATGGTTTTCCATCACAAAACTTATTAATGTAATTCACATTAATGAAATCCATAGAATAAATATTAGATGCAAAGAAGGTATTCAATAAAACTCACTAACTATTCATGAGAAGAATTTTTGGAAAATGATAAAATATATACAAAACCGACAGCAAATATCATATTTTATGATGAAATATTGAACACATTAACTTCCCTTGTCCCTGCCGGACCATGTGATCTCTCTTGGGCCTTTGTGCCTTTGTACCTAGCATTCTTTCCCCCGAATGACCTTTTTCTTCCTCTCCACCTGGTGAGGACTCGCTCACCCTTCAAGACCCAGATCTAATATCGCTGTAGTGAAACCTTCCCCGAATCCCCCAGGTTTTCACACCCTCCCTTGTTGGCATTCTCAGTATCCTCTGTACTTAGCTCAGATGATGCAGCAATATGGAAATCATTTCTTTATTTGTCTGTTTGTTCCACCTGGCTGAATTTTGCTTTTTTCATTCACTTCCTCGCCCCAGTGCCTAGTTCATCATAATCTCCAGTAAGTTTTTGTTATGGAAGAAACATGAGGTTTCTAGTACTTCTGGTACTTCTTCAAGACAGCTGCAGAAGCAACTACTAATAGTTCTAAGGAATAAAGGTGATATCATGATTGTTGATAAATTTACTGTTTGTTGATTTATTATTCACCATGAGAAATATAGATGGGAGAAATAAATAAGCAAAAAGATTGAAATGGAGAACAACAGTAACAACTGCAAATGTTTCAGTACAGATTTAAAACGTACAGTGCTTTCTCATTAATGTGATCTTATTCTCATTGTAACACAGTGAGGGAAGTGGGCTATTAGGATTGCTCGCCTTTAAAGTGGAGGAAGTTGAGGTTCAACGTGTAACTTATCCAAAGCTTGTGCAGTTGTATGGGTAGTAATGGTCTATACCCAGAGTCACAGGTTAGCCTGGTAACAGTACATCTTATGTTTTTCCCATACCCATTCTGGACTACTTTCTCATACATACAAGTGAGCCAAAATGACAAGAGGAGAAGAAAGGAGGGGAAAAGCAGCATAAGTAAGGGAAAGTTGCTTTATTTAATACAATTTTTAATATCCACAAATAACTGTGCAAGGTAAACACTACCGTCTCCATTCTGCAGATAGGATAACAGAGGGCTGGGGAGGGAACGGTAACTTGCTCCAGGCCTCGCAGCTAATAAGTAGCATGGGTTGGATTCAAACCCAGGTTTTCTCTGTCTTTGAAAACCTTTCCTATACTCTGCTGCCTGGGTCACTTGTTGGGCCTTAGGGTGACAGGGGAAAAGGTTCTGTCTGTATCTCATCTGTCCCCCACCTTGCCTCCTGTGGGAATTGGTCAGAGGTTCAGAGCTCCAGGGTTTTAGTTGTTGGTTTTTTGGGGTTTTTTTTTTGATGCCCTGTCCCTTGTGAAGCATGTGAGACGCACACTTTGCATCTCGGCAAAATTTAAAAGGAATCACTGATGACCTGCTGAGGTATTTTCATTTTGTTCCTGGAAATGAGTAATCTTGAGGCTTTGTTATGGCTCTTGTCACAAATAGCCTTCCCTAAGCCATAATTTCCCCATTTCCCTTTAAGGTAATAGTTAGCATTTAAGCAATAAAAATAAGCAAAATAATCCTGCTGTGAGGATCTGTTTACATTTTATATATATATGGTTACTGACCAAGGAAGAACTCTACCTGAAATGAATTAGAAAACTGTAGTTTTTTTAAAGCTCAATTTCTGTCTCTTACTGTCACTCTGTTTCTGTCAACCCCTACCTCTTCCTTGTATTTTTTTTCTTCTTTCTCCCTGGCAGATAGGATAAAATATTTCTGTTTTGTTTTTTGTAGGTGATTTTTCAGATGCTTCTTTCATTTTGTAGTCACTTAAATTCCCGTGAGACCAGTAATTTTAGCTAGAGGTCTCCAGGGATCATGTGATTTGGGACAGAGAGGGAGAGGATGTTTCTTCCTAGGGCTGGGAACTACACACTCCCAAACTCCTTTTTACTTTTAGTCTTTGCTGCCTGTGCAGTTCCAAGTAGGGTCAAGGTAACGCAAGGGCACTTTTAAGAAGAGAACTGGGGCGCAGCTACGAACAGATGTTCTTTGATAACTACTGAGGAAAGAGGATCTGGCTGAGAGACCAGTAGCTTTCACTCGCTGAGAACCTTTAGCCAGTGCCCACGCGTGTGTTTTAGTTTTATTCATTTCTCCCCGTTGCCCCCAGAGCCACGGCGTACCTGCTGTTGCTCTCAAGCCTCTTGCCAACAGTGGCATCTGCTCAGTGTAGCCATCAAGAATTTGAATGTCAATATCTTTGCCTTGAAATGAATGGAAAAGTATTTGTCACTCAGCGGCAATCATTCTTCAAATAAAAGGTTAGCCAGACAGGGCCCTTAATCAAAGAGTCGGTCTTTTCTGTCAGCAGTGCCTTTTAAATAGCAATGATGAAGGCTGGCTGTCAGGGTAGGACTTGATGGGCGAGATGATTGATCTGCATAAATCATTTTCTTTTAACATTGTCAGTGAAGAGTAAATTGGTGGGACATTTTGGGTATTAGCTGTGTTGAAATTAATATGCAGTATCCTAGGTGTGTCCTCATTCACGTAGCCTTCATGAAAGAAGGTAGAAATTAAAGAGAGGCTTTTCGGCGTGCATTGTTGTAACAAGAAAGTTGCGCCATTCTTACTGCTGTGGTCATCATCTTGCATGCTAAATTCGGAAGTTGAGTGTGTAGCACATTTTACAAGCTCCGAAAGGAATCTAGTTAATTTGGGAATTAGCTAGAGTCAATAGCATTTAACAACCAGTAAATCTGTAAAGACTCACAGCTCAGAGGAAAAAAAAAAAAATCTAAGAATCGTTTCTGGTTTTAAAGGACAGAGCCTCTCCTACCCAGCATGCTGTTGCAGAAATAGCCTCGGCTTCAGATCAGGTTTTGGCTTGAATCTGCATGCCATCATTCCTTGGTGAGTCTCCTTGACCAGAGAGTACTTAACCTTTCTGAGTTTGTTTCTTCGACTTTAAAAATGAGCTTGCTTTCATTACGGCTGGTAGGTTTGCTTTTGTATTAAGGACAGTGATGCAGGTGAAAGGACTGAGCGTACGACCTGGCACCTGGTGAAGAAGTGCTTGGTAACAATAGTCTCTTCCTTTTTTTCTAGTCAAGCAAAACTCCCCAAATCTAGAACCCTGGCTGAGATGTCGATGTGAAGCGCTGCCCACTTGGTCAAAATAAACAATAAGTTGCTCGTTTTGGATCATTTCTGTGCTCGCTGGGATTTCTTATGACCATTTTAACATAAAAAGCATATTTCAAGGGGACAAAAGAGATACTTAATTGCGGAATACTGGGAGTAGGGAGTGAGGTGGAAGGCATGGGGGAGAAATGTGGCCAAGAACACTTAGGGGTTTTTTCCTTACCATTACTCTCTGGGTGATATGTCGGGGTTCGTATTATTCACCTTTGGAATGAGCAAGTAAAGCCTATGCAATATAGTGTTGGATTAAAAGCGGGGCTGATGGAGCCGAATTGTTGGGTCTGGATCCTATGTCTTCCACTTAATTGCTATTATGTGACTGCAGGCAAGATAATTAATTGCCCTCCTAAGCGTCAGTTTCCTCACCTCTGAAATGGGCGTAGTAATAGTACCTATTTTGCAGCATGTTAATATATAAAAAAATCATGTAAAAGAGTACCTGGCATGTACATGGTAACTGTGGTTACTATGAATGCATGAATGATTGGTCAGTTAAGGAAGGTAGATATTGTTAAAATTCAAGTGGGCCAGAAGTATTGAAGGAAGAAACATGTTTCAATATAGAAGTCCAAGATAAAGGTAGGCTGGAGTGAAATATTTGCTTCATTTTGGAGAAAATTCCCTATTGGAGGAATTTAGAGCCAGGATGATTCTAGACATACCGTGTTGTAGCTGGGCAGTAAGTGTTGTTAGAATGACCCACTGGCAGCCCTGTTCTGTTCTCCCTTTTCCCACTGTAGGAGTGAAATCGGATTGAGATGGTCTTGTGGTCAAAACTAACACGAGAGAGGATGTTTTGCTGGTTTAATTTTTTTTAGATGATATTAAATATGTAACTCGTTGAGACGTGGGTTTTATTGGCTCTTCTGGGAATTAGTCTGCTTGCTGTCTTGAGTGGGAGGTTAAGAGAACATTGTCTGTTTACCCAGGTTCTCCACGTGCCTCCTATGATGGTGAAACACATGTCAATTTCTGCCAGTGGGCACGTGGCGTGGACTTGTAGGAGCCTCTGTAACACACGTGTGCTGTGCACCTCTGTAAATGAACAGGTGTTGCCAGAAGAGTACCTTTTTCGCTTGGACGTTTGAGATATCTCCGTTCTTCGAGATTTGCAATTTTTTCTCAGGCCTGTTTTTAGCTGACATGATTAGTTGTATTTGGGCCTTGTGTCTTTTTATTTACCATCTTTTCAGTTTATTTCATTTTGAGCTTTAGGTTTCTTCCTGCATAGTGAGCGAAGTTGCTACAAGATAATCCCAGAGAAATTTTCACCAACACTGATGATTCGGTGGAAGTCCTCAGACGGGTCTGGAGGTAGCAAAGGTCTCCCCGTTCTTGGGTGGGGCACGGGTGCAGATCTGAGATCTCTCCAGTCTCAGCTCTTGGATAATGCTACATTAAGCACTCAGTATGGGTCATCGTGTTGCTTTTTGGAGGACATTGTGAAACCGTTGTTTATCTCCTCCAGGGGCATGATGGCTATGTTGAGAATTTCTAGAAAACCTTCTCTGCTGCTTTGGCCTGCAGTGCTTGTGGGTTGCAGAAGTGATGAAGTTGTTCCTTAGACTCCTTCCTGATTCGGTCTGTATTAGACAAAGCACAGCCTATGTTACCTAACTGGCTACTTCAGGGAGTCCAGCCATATTGGGTGTGATATTCTGCTCAAGATTAATTTCCTGTAATGAAGATCTGAAACACGGTGTTGAAGAGCCCCTCTAATGTTTCTTTTATAGCAATCTATCAAAACGATAGATATTTAGCCTTCTTTACTGGATATGAAACATTAACTTAAAGCCCGTGCTGCTTTCTGTTTTAAATACCAATATCCAGCTCGTGTTTCTCGCTGTAAGCATCTCTTACCCTTGCCCTCCATTCATCAAGCACCGTGAAAAGTCTGCCACCACCTCCCAGGTGACACATGTCATAGACTTAGCCTTAGGTCATGATTATCTGACACCTTGGACATCTGACCAAGCCTGGCCCTGACCCTGACCCTGACCCTGACCCTGACCCTGCTTGGACCTTTGTGGAATCCACTTCACTGAGTTTGTGAAATGCCGGAAGAGAGATATCTTAGCCCAGGGGGCAGCCTCATTAGTTCCCAGTTGATTATTACCTTTTTTTTTTTTTCAGTTATGAGCTGATGAGTCTTAGAAAAGCCTGAGCTGCTTTTCCTCTTAACACTTTCCCGTTTTTGATAGCGTGAAAAACGTGGATTTTCATAATTTCCAACGAGTAAGAGGAATCCATTGCTTAGCCTCTGGGGGCTCCCTGTTGTCCAGGTGCACTTAGTTTGGTGTTTGAGGCCATAGAAAAAGTGCCCAGGCACCTAATTGGTACACATTTAATGTTTGTCAAATTTATGAATGAAAAGAATGGACATTTTTCATTTTCCTTCTTCATCATTATTACCCATGAATTCAGTATTATTCTGTCCTCTTCCCCAGTTTTTTTCTTTTGACTACTTTTATTATTCACTGGAAATGTATGTTGAACACCCATTCTTTGCCATTTTCCCTTATGGAATACATTTTTTCTATTTTTTTTTTTTTCTGGCTCAAATGATGTCTATCCTTCAGAGCCCAGCTGAAGACCCATATCGTACACATATCATATGTGTATTCTCTCTGTGATTTTTCCGTTGCTCTTCTTTCTTTTCTGAAGTCTTAACCATTACAAATTCACTGTACATCCAAAGCTGGAGCATTAGATGGAGTTTCTGTAGATATTTTGATCTTCTCACAGCCTGTCCTTCTTTTAGATTGCAGTATCTTTAAAACAGGAATCTAAGCTTAGCCCCTCTTTCATGGGACACACCCTCCTCTTGGGCATCAAGGGTATGTGTAGATCTAGTGGCTTGCCATGGCCGACAACTGTGCATTCTCAACGGACTTTGCAGTTACTCTGTGTAAGACAAGGCAGAAGAATCCCACAATGACTGACTTTGCACTGTGTCTCTCACACTGTAATCTTTGTGACCACCTAGGGAGTGTGATCATGGAGACCCCGTTAGACTGTGCTCTCACCAGAGACTTTACTAACCACGAGATTGCTGTGTGCAGCCCTCCCTGACAGTAACTTTGGGCCCAGAGACTCAAGTGGTTCCCCATTTTCTTGCTCCATCTGATGCTTGGTGGTTCAGTACTCTGTCTTCTGCTTCCTTGTTAACATTTCTGGGGTCCCCTCAACTGGGACACCTTCATCGTGGAGCCCTGCTGTTTGAGCCGGGAGGTAGAGTCTTCCTGCTTCCCCTCTCTGTGGGGAAGGGGAAGCAGCAAGGTACATACGTATCCCAGGCTTCACGGGAGCTTTCCTGGATTGGAGACATCAGCCTCCAATGCTCCCGTGCTTTCCCCATTGCCTGTTGTGTGTCTCACCCAAGGCTTATCTCAAGAGGCCTTTGAATCTTATTTGGCCAGAAATCTTTTTGGCAATTTGTAAACTTTGTTGGATTTCAGTCTATCCCTTTTATTTTCAGGACATGCCACATTGCTGATATGTGTGCCAGACCTGTTATTTCCCCTGGTCTCCTTTTTCCACCCAGCTGTGATCCACGGATACTGTTGCAAGAATTGACAGCTTGAAACACTTATCAAGGGCCCAACCACTAGACTCTTGAAAGAAATTGTTTTTGGTCTTGTTTTGCTTGCAAGTAATACTGAAATAAAACATCTTCATTATAAAAGGTACACGTAATAGAAATGTGAAAGCAAAGTCTGAAGGTCTCTGTATTAGTTAGGTAGCATGTAACAGAAAACCAAAACCAACAGTGGTTTTAAAATAGGAATTTCACTGTTTTTTTCCTGTGAGAAAAGCACAGAGGTAGGCAGGCCAAGGCTGTTACTTTTTAGCTTCATGAGGTCAGGAGAGACAAGGCTTCTCCTTTGTTTCTGTACCTTCTTTCTGCACCACCATCCATTTCTAAGTTGCTTCATGACTCAGAGTAGCTGCTGGAGTTCCAGTCATATCTGACTTACAAGCAGGATGGAGAAAGAATGGAAGAGGAAAAGAAAAACCATGTGCTGGCCGTCTGTCCCACTTGTAAGGAAGGACAAATAGCCTTTAGTCATGTGTTGGAGCTGGTTCATCCTTGGTTGTGAGAATTGATACATTCTCAGGAGCTTCTGTGAGCCAGCTGACCTCAACTTGGTAGCTTGAAGTTGGCCATAGTGGGAAAATTTACACCACAGAAGTTAGTGTAAGAAAGAGCTGGTTGTTAGACATATATCAGTACATACCTATCCCTGGCTGAAGGGCAGACTGGGAATGCAGTCTTAGTTGGGTGCACTGCCACCCTGAATAAAATCAGGGTTTTGTTACTAAAGAAGAAGGGGGAATGTATAATGGGTAAGCAAAGCCCGCTTTGCCACCTTCCCCCGACTTTGTATGGAATTCCTCGGTTCCATAGCAAGGGTCTGCTTTCCTATTGAGGTTGTTTAGGTTGTTTACTCTTTTCTCCTTTATAAATTATGCAGTAGTAAACATTTTTTGGCATATATGTGTGTGTGTGTGTGTGTGTGTATGTTTTTCTTCACGTGGGCTAGTGGTGTAGGTGATAGTTCCTTTGTGATGGATCTGCTGGGTCACAGGATGTGCACACTGCTTACTTACCTCTTACAAAGAGTGCTTTTTCCTCCTGTGACAGTGTAGGGTGAAGAACATGACTTTGGAACCAGACACCCAGGGTGTGAACACTCATTCTGACCCTTCCTAGCTGTATGACTCTGGCCAATTTACTTAACCTCTCTAGGCCTCCATTTTTCTCCCGTAAAATGGGGGGATAGAATCTGCTTCGGTAGGGGTTCTTTGACATTGAAATGAGATCATGACTACAAAACACTTAGAGCAGAGCCTGGCCGCTGGTAAACCCACAATAAATGGTAACTAGGGGCCTTTGCACGTGGAGAGATGTGTTCATACCGATGTAAAACATAGAGAAGAATGAAAACATGAGAGCAGGTCTCGAACGTTAAAGCTGAGATCATTATGAGTTGTAGGGGTCAGCATCAGATAGGGAAGAAGTGGATGTTTAATACACAGATCGGAAAATTAGTTCACTGACTTAAGGGGCAGCAATAGGCTTAATTGACGGTTGGAAAAACCTCAGAATAAATCAACCATGTCTCCAATTCATAAGTGCACATCATAAATATATTTAAAATCATCTTTACGACTACTTAGCTTTAAATTTCTTTGGCACATCAGATGCTCGAGTTGTGGAACTTGACAAAAATCAACATAAATGTTCTTTCTCTCCCCCAACCATATTGAACATCTCACAGATGTGTATTTAAGAATTTATTATGAACATGCAAATATTGATGTCCCCAAGGCCCATTCTTTGATTTTCAAACTGCTGCTGCTATGTTTGGAATTGTTGATTAATACAGGTCTTTGCTCTGACACAAGCATGTCTGACTTCAGGGACACTGAGAGCAGCATTGAGAAGAAAGGGGAAGCCACGGCTTGATGTTCATAGGGTTGTACACTACTTGAGGATGGGAGTTGCTTTGGGAAAATGGCAGCAGGCAACCAAATCTATGAGGTGGTTAAGGATGTGCCTCGCACAGAGCTTTGCCCATGGTAGGTTCTCAGTAAGTCTTTGCTAACTTAAAGAGACAGAATATATGGAGAGTAAACAGTCCTGATGAAAAACAAATTATTTCACACTGGTCTAGAATCTTGGCACTGTCAGCATTTTGGGCTGGACAGTTCTTTTTGTGGCAGCTGTTCTGTGCACTGTATGGTATGGTATTTGCAGCATCTCCAGCCTCTCCCCACTAGGTGACAGGAGCATGGCCCTCCCCAAGTTGTGATCACAAAAAAGGTCTCCAGACATTGCTAAATGTCTCCAGGCGGGGGTGGGGAGTGGAGGGCAAAATCGCCTCCAGGTGAGAACCACTGGGCTAGAAGAAAGGATTAAACAACTATTAGTAGTTATTATTAAATTATTAAATGGTAGGTGTGTGACAGATGTTTAACTCATTTACTATTTGCAGGTGTCGCTGAAATCATTTTCGCAGGAGGGAGAGGTGGAAAGAGGTTAAGAACACGGCCCAAGGTTGGGCAGAGGGGGTCTGGCTCCAAATGGGATGTTCTTTTGCTTGTACCCTTCTCCCTCCAGATAGAGTCTGACTTGCACATCAAGTACCACAAGAACTACTGTTCCTCTTCTTGGTGCTAAAGGCTCAGACCTCGCTTCCTGATGAAAACACTGCCAAATGCACTGTTTGCAAAGAATCCTGGACTGCTTGTGCGGGGGCCATTGATTTGGCTTTGTTTTTGTTTTGCAGGGAATGTGAACTGGGTTGTTCCCCAGTGAAGGACCAATGATTAACAAAGGGGTGTGTAGTCTTCTTAGCTTTTCAAGGGCTGCGAGTCTCCAGAGAGAACTCTAACGGGGTCCAAGGGGAGTTTCCTTTGGAAGGGAATTAACCAAGAACCGTGATATCTTCTGTGGGTAAGGTGCCTTTTGCCGTGATGGTTCTTGGGGATAGTTAGTAAACCAGATGGGGTTTTCTTCTGAGGAATACTAAGGCCAGCTCTTTGCCTGTATGATCTTCTTGTGATTAATTTACTTGATTGTAAACTCTGGTGCAAGCAAAAGGGGCTTCATTTTGAGCCATAGGTACTGATTCTTTGAGATGCATTGTGGGAGAAGAGCCTTACACCTTCTACCATTTGGTGAGACACTGGGTCATAGAGGAGAATTTTGGGGTGTGCAGCTAATTATTAGAATTATCAGTAACAATGATAACCTCTTATAGCCACATGGGAATAGTGCACTAGATTGCTTTCTTAATAGAGTTGGGGCAGGTTGGAGGGAGTCAGGAAGTGAAGGAATAAAACTATTGTTAATTTCTCCCCCCTTTTCCCCTCTTTTTATACCATCAAGAAAATATAAACCAATAAAAGAACTAAATGTTGGCAATCCGTAAAATTCTATAGTGGTAATAAAGAAAAACTGAAACTATATTGATATACAACCAAATAAGATAATTATCATTATTTTTTAATAAAGCCATTTATCATCAATAAATACCAAGGGGGATAGGAAAAATTACAAGCACAACAATGCCATCTTCCATAATTATAGCTATTAACAATTTAAAGCATAGTTACGTGAGGAAGGAGGAACTTTTAGGAAAGCTTTGTGCTGTTCTCTGCGCAGAGAAGTCAAATTCTCGCATTTCCGAATAGTCAGGATTCTGTAAGTGTTCCTGAATGGATAGATGCTTGTCCCAACTTAGAGTAGCTCATTTTCTAACGATCTGTAATTTGCACTCTTCCTTTCTCTGCATTTCTAAGTTGGCCAGCAGCCCTGGAGGAAAGGCTGGGATCCAGGAAAACGTATATATGGTAATTTTCTATCCACTTTCTAAATAAATGTCAGTAGTCAAGAGGACCTTATTTAGCAGAAAGGTTGCTTTTGAGGAATCCAGGGTCTCCTTTATCTCATCTGAGCAAACCCTGATTTAAGCAGCTACTCTTTTTTTTTTTGCAGTACGCGGGCCTCTTACTGTTGTGGCCTCTCCCGTTGCGGGGCACAGGCTCCGGACGTGCAGGCTCAGCGGCCATGGCTCACGGGCCTAGCTGCTCCGCGGCATGTGGGATCCTCCCGGACCAGAGCACGAACCCGTGTCCCCCGCATCGGCAGGCGGACTGTCAACCACTGCACCGCCAGGGAAGCCCTAAGCAGCTACTCTTGCCTAAATATCTATAATCTAGGCCCTGGGGGTACAGGAAGGAATAAGATGCTTTTTTTTGCTCCTGAGCCCCTTACATTCTCAAAGGAAGACGGATCTGTCTGCTCTCAGGGTTGAGATGCAGGGTAGTGGAGTCGTTAAGAGTGTGCCTTGAAGACACCAGCCGTATCCCAGCTCTCCCATTCACCACCTGTGGGACCTTGTACAAATTAAGTCATGTCCCTGTGCCTCATGGTCCTTATCTATAAAATAGAGATGATACTAGCACCTATCTATAAGGTGGTTTTGAAGACTAAATGAATTGATATATGAAGGCTGGCACCTGGTGAGTATTATGTAAGTTAGGTGTCATCGAACTCGATGGGGTAAGTTAACTACTGTGATTAAATACCTTGGGTCTGGTGCTGGAGCAGCTGTTTGGTAGTTTGGATCTGATGCAAGAGTAGTCAAGTTCTCTCTGACTGATGGTCACAAAAACTCTGGACAAGATAACGACTGTGCTGAGTCTTAAAGGGTGCGAATAGCAGGAGAGGGTATTGCACACAGTGGAAACCACAGGGGCCTAAAGAATGGATGGAATCCCGAAATGGTATGATATGCCTAGGTAATTATAAGCCGTATTCCAGCATGACAAAAAATGGAACCAGTGGCAGAAAGGGATGAGGCTGCCGGGTATCAGAGGTTTGGCAGAGTCTGGGTGGCAGAGTCTTGACTTTTTCTTGAGGACTGTAACACCCTGTTGAAGCATATTAAATGTGAAGGTGATGGTTTGTCAGATTTGCCATCTAGATCCATCATGAGGTCGGAAAGCAGTGCTGGGTTGCTCTAAACAGTGAGATGGGAGCCAGAGGGAAGGGTCAGAGGCAACTTTTGGAATTTCTAAGATTAGGACTTCCACCCAGTAGGACAATATTTCAGCAGAGTTACGCGTGCTTTTTTGGAAATCAACACCTGGACTGATGGATTCTCAGGTTAAATGTGGTAGTCTTTAGTGCTGTTTGGCAAATATCCCAGTCCTTCTCCACCTCCAGGCACATGTATAAACAAATGGTAGGATTGTATTTTCTGGTCCTCTTGTGAGAGAGGAGTCATGGGAAGAGTTCTGGCCCAGGAGTTGTAAGGAAAAGTGATGGGTTACTTTGGAGCCAGATCATTTAATTGCTGGTGTAAGATCCTTCAGAGCCTGCTTATTTCCCTTGCCACAGTGACTAGCGTCATCCCGTATAGTGTGATCCATCAGCCTGGTCCCACAGTGACGATGACATGGAGCAGAACTCCCAGCTGACTCCTGATTAAAGTGGAGCATGAGTGAGGAATAAACCTTTATGGTTTTAAGCCAAGAGTCAAAAAGCAAACTTTGTGAAGAGCCAGATAGAAAATGTATTAGGCTTTCAGATTGCAGGCAATCTTTTGTCCATTTTAAAATTGGGTTATATGTCTTTATTATTGTTATAAGTGTTCTTTATGTATTGTAGGTACAATTCCTGTATCCGGTATATAATTTTCTCAGATATTGTTTCCCAGTCTGAGTCTTGTCTTCTAAATTTTCGTAATGGTATGTTTTGAAGTCCGAAAGTTTTTAATGTGGATAAAGTACAATAGATCAATTTTTTGCTCTTACAGATAATGCTTTTGGTGTTATATATAAGGAAACTTTGCCTAACTCAAGGTTGTGAATATTTTCTCCTGGGTTTATAAATTTTATTAATATTTTAAAAGAACCAGGTTTGGCTTTGTTCATTTTCTCTATTGTTAGTCGTTTTTATTTCACTGATTCCCGCTCTTTTTACATGTTTTGGTGTTTTTTCTAGCTTATTAGTGTGGAAACGTTAGATCATGGTTTTAAACTACTTTTCTAATGTAAGTGTTTAAAACTATAAATAATCTTCTTGGGCATTCCTTTAGCGGCATCCATTAGATTATGATATATTGTATTTTATTAATATGCCACAGAAAATATTTTCATGTTTTCCTTGTATTTTCTTCTTTAATCCATGATTTTTTAGAGGTGAGTTGTTTAGTTTTCAATTATTTTAGATTTTCTAGATATCTTAATTTTTATTGAGTTCTAACATCTGTTGTTCTCAGAGAATCTACTCTTTAAGATTTCACTATTTGGAAATCTGTTGAGACATTTTATGGCTCAGCACATGGTCTATCTTCATAAATATACCTTGCGTACTTGCGAACAATGTGTATGCTGCAGCTCTTGGATATTGTGTTCTATAAATATCAATTAGAACAAGTTGTTCAGTAGTGTGTTCAAATTTGTATCTTTACTGGATTCTGTGTTGTCATGTGTTTCTGTCAGTTGCTGAGAGAGGGGTTATTAATTTCCACCCATGATTGTGGATTTCCCCATTTAGACCTGTCTAGTTTTTGCATCATCTGTTTTGAAGCTTTGTGTTTAAGTGCACACACACATTTAGGATTTGTATGCTTCCTGATAATCTGACCCTTTAATCATTATGAAACATTCCTTTCAGAATCTCTAGTAGTACTCTGTCTTGAGGTTTACTTTGTCTGATATTAGTGTAGCCATGGCAGCTTTTTAATACTTGTATTTTCCAGAGTATATATTTTTCCATCCTTTTACTTTCAACATTTTTGTGTATTTATATTATCATCGCATCCCTGTAGATAGCATTCAGTTGGGCCTTGATGTTTTATTCACTTCAGTGATCTTTTCCTTTTAATCGTAGTGTTTAACCATTTGCATCTCATCTAATTATTGATGAGTTTGGGCTTAAGTCTACCATTTTGTAAGGTATTTTCTATTTGTCCCATCTGTTTTTACATTTTTTGTTCTTTTTCTGCCTTCTTTTAGGTAAGTGGAATACTTTTTAGTATTATATTTTAATTCCTCTTGTAGCTTTTTAACTATTTGCTTTTCAATCTTTCTTCTAGAGATGAGAGTTTGCATCCTCAGTTTTGCCTACATTTCCACAGCCTACTCAGAGTTAAAACTGTACAATCTCATATAAATGTAACAACTTCACAATAGTTTAATTCCATTCCATTTAGCTCCCTCTGATTTTTTGGTGCTATTTTGTCCTACGTTTTGCATCTATATGAAAAACCCCACGATACATTTTTATAATTTTTGTGTTAAACTGTCAGTTTGCATTTAAAGAGATGAAGAAACAAGATAACTTACATATACATATTTACCATTTCATATACTCTTCATTCTTCCTGTAGATATGTTTCTGTCTGGTAACACTTCTGTTAAGTGTTAATAGAAGCATAATTTAGTGCAGTGAAGGTCAGCTGGTAATGAGTTCTCTCAGTATTCATTTATCTGTAAAAATCTTTATTTTTTTCATTGTTGAAGGATGTTTTTGTTGCATATAGAATTCTGGATTGATGGTTTATTTTTTCTTTCAGTGTTTTAAAGATTTTTTGATTGACTTCTGACATTTGCTGTTTCTAGTAACAAGTCAGCTATCAGTTGTTTCGTTGTCTTCTGAATTAAATGTCTTTGTCCTTTAGACACTTTTAAGACTTCCTTTTTATCTTTGATTATTAGAACCTTGGTATAGTTTTATTTGTATTCATTCAGCTTTGAGTTTATGAAGGCTTTTTGATCAGTCTGTTGTTGTTTTCTCACAGATTTGGGGAATTCTTGCCCATTATTTATTCAAATACTGTTTTTGCCTCATTCTCTCTTCTCAGGTTTTGGGACTCCAATTACACATATATTAGACCACTTGATATTGTTCCATATTTGACTGAGGCTCAGATCACTTGTTTTAACCTTTCTTCTGTTTTTCAGATTGGATAAATATTATGGATCTTCAAATACTATTGGTCTTTATTCAAGTTGAATGGTCCTTTTCCCCCCATAGCATTTCCACCTGCTGTTAAGACCACTGAGTAATTTTTCTTTTATTAGATGCCTTACTTCTGTAATAGAATTTAATTTGGTTATTTCTTTGTAGTTTAAAACTTTATGTTGAAATTCCCCCATTTGTTTGCTGATTTTGACCCTCTTTGAATTCCTTGAAAATATTTATAAAGCTTTTTTAAAGTCCTTGTTTGTTTATTCAAACATTTGGAGTATCTCAGGGTCTGTTTTTCTTGCCTGGTTTTTCTTTTGACTCTGAGTCACATTTTTACCTGTGTGTAGTAGTTTTGTTTTTTGTGTGTTTGTTTTTTACTGTCTACAAGACACTGTGTTGATGTATTGCAAAGATTGTGGATTCTTTTATCTTCCTATGAAAAGTGTTGGTTTTGTTCTAGATTGATTTTTGCACTTACATTGCTGGCTGATAACCTTAAACTTGGGAAGACTTCTTTTTATAACTTCTTAGGGCATTCTGTTTCAATTTTGCTATTGCTTTTAGTGCAAAATCATAATCCTGGGGCATAGTCTGTACTTCTAAGTGTTTCCCTTCAAGGTTTTTGTTATAAAGCCCAAGATACTGACCAAGTCCCTTTGCCTTGTCAGAGTTACAACACTGAACTCTGACTCCCTTGTGGTGGACAACTTATGAAATATCTAGGACCTTTTTCAGCCTTTCACCTGTTAGTTTCTGCCAGGCTACTTGGACTTCCCCTGTGAACCCCCAGTTCAGGAATAAGCTAGGGATTTGTGAAGATGTGTATGCAGGTTTCCTACCTCTGTAACTCCTTTGTTCTGGGGTTTCCCTTTATAATTTCCAACCACTTGGACAACCCTGATCTCTGGCTTTTTAAGCCAGTGAGTTTACAGATTTCTTCTTGAGTTCTAGCTGCTTTGTGCAGTGCAGACTGCAAAATGGCTTCAAGGGAAAGGCCATTTAAACATAGATAGCACCCGATACGGTTCACTTCTTTAATAAAGGTCATTGAATTTATCCATTTTCTGCCTGCTCTGGGAGCTCTCCAGTGCCTTCAATTAATTTTTGCTTATGTTTTCCCCAGAGTTTATAATTTTTATCTGTGGGAGAATTTGTCTGATACAATTTACTTCATTATTACCAGAACAGGAACTCCTACAAATAGCCTTCTTATATTCTTCTATAAGGCTGAAAATAAGGCTAACAGTAAGAATGAGCTTTGGGGTTCTTTTCAACTCTTTTCTTTTTTGTGATTTGGGATATTTCGATTATGTAAACCCCTTCCAGTGAGCATGGTTCTTCAGCTGGGAACCTGCCTCACCTCCGCTCTATTTTTCGTGGTGGATGTCTTCTGATAAGAATGACCTCTTTGCTTATTGGGGGAAGTCTCCAGCCATGCTTTCTGAAGATGCTTGGAATTAAGTGGTCCAACCTTTGACTGCTTTTATCACTGATTTTTAATTTTATTTTTTTCTTGGACATCTGGATGTGTTCATTCATCAGATGGTCACTCATTATGGATTGAGAGCCTATCGTGTATGAAGCACAGTTCTAGGTGCCATAGTTCAGTGTTGAATAAAACAAAGTCACCATTTCCTGAAGCTTCCTTTATAGTTGGAAGAAGCAAACAGTAAACAAATAGTAAACAACTGTCAGCTTGTGATCAGTGTTATGAAGATAGTGGAGTTCAGTCAAGAGCTAGTGAGCGTATCTGTGGGTGTGGTTTACTTAAGACAGCATGTAAGAACTCTCTGGTGTGGGAAATACTTGCACTGAGAGTGGAAGAATGAGAAAAAGCCTCCCATGGGAAGATTTAAGGGACGAGTACTCCAGGCAGAGGGAACAGCAAATGTGAAGCCCTGAGCAGGAGTGTGATCAATGACCTAGGAGAGCAACCAGCAGACCTGTGGGCTGGAGTGAAGTTGACATTTGGGGTCCTTAGAAGCCGTAGTGAGTACTTTGGTATTTGCTCTGGGTGAGGTAGGAAATATTGGATGGTTTTGTATAGAGAAATAATGTAATTAGCTTTTGTCTTAGACTCTAGGGGGATAAGACGAGAAGCAGGGAGACCAGCTAGAGGGCTACTGTGACCGGTGACAGATGTTGAGGATTGATTTGGGTCAAACAGAATTGTTTGTTAAGAGCTTCCTGTGTGCTCTGTGTGATGCTACCCACCTAATCAGTTGTGTTCCAGATCTCCTTCTTGCCCTGGCAGGGATCAAATCTTGTAGAACCTCCCACTACATAGAAAACTACACATGATAAGGAAGGAAACTTGACGAGGGAAGGCAGCCCTAGCATGAAGCTTTGGGCGTAGTGAAGTATTTGATTATCTGTGCATATAGCCACATACCACTGGGTAAGTCATTGCAAATGTCATCTGGCTAATGGCCACTAATGATTAGTTAATTATAAGGCTGCCATTTCTGTCCTTGGTCTGGCAGCTGGTTTACTTTACTGAAGGCAATGTCTTTGGTAGAGTTTCTTTATCACATTTTTTTTTAAGTGATAGCTTCAAGAACAAAGAAGATTAAGTACACTCTATCAAATAAGAGAACTAAGTCCAGAACCTGGCACTTAGTAAATGTTTAATAAATGTTACTTGAAATTAGATTTACTGTTTTGTTTGATTAAAAAAAATAACCCACCAATTTAATATAGTAAGAGCCCCTAGAGAGAGTACCAATAATCAGTTAAATAAATAGTATATTAGATTGAAACTAGAAGTAGCAACTCACGTGCATTTCTTAATTTGGTAATTACTTAAGTTACTGGCGCTCCTGTCTAGATGTGTGCATTTATGTGTGTATTTTCCCAGCTCCTTTACTTCTGCCTTCTGGTTCTCCCCTTCTACTTCCTTTCCCTGCACATCCCCCCTTCCCCTCCCCCTATCATTTATGGAGGACTGCCAAGCATACTGGTCACTGTTCCTGGCACTTGGTGCACAGGAGACTTCCTGCAGCCTTTGGTTTCATGCAGTCGTTGAGAGCATAGCTAGAGAGTCCTACCCATTGGGTTCTAACGTAGCCTGTGAGCTGTGCGATCAGAGGTGTTTTATGAAAACTCAGTTTACTTGTCTGTAAAATGGAGACAGTGCTGTTCTCAGGGTATGAATGAGAGGGTGTAAGGTCACTTAGCTTAGTACCTTGTAACATACTCCCCAGGTCTCATGATCATGCCCACCAACGCCCCCCCCCATCTCTGCCCCATGTATGAGGGAACAGAGACCCTGGGAAATCCCATGACTTGCCCAGGGACACACAGTACCATTCAGGCCCACCTATCACCTGCTCTTGTTAAAAGGGAACAGGCGGGTATAGCTGGGTGCTGCTGGGCCAGCATGAGTGGCAGCATAGCGTGGTGTGTAAGAGCACAGCTCAGTGGGTGCAGATTCCAGCCCTACTGCTTACTTGCTGTGTGCCCTCGGGCTAGTTTATGTAACCTCTCTCTGCCTCATTTTCCTCACCTTTGAAATGGGGCTAAGGATGCCACCTTGCCTAGAGCTGCATGGAGGATTAAATGAGATCCTATGTGCAGAGTACTTGGAGCAGCATAGAAGCATTGCCTGTTAATAGTGGCGTTGATTGTGAAACGTAACTGAGCGTTGCTAAGAGGTTGTCTTTCCAGCAGCACCCAGTCCAAGTGCCCACTTCCTCCGTGATGGGCTCAGACACCCCCAGCCCTGCACGCGGTCTCATTTTTGTTTGATCAGGGCACACCTCTTTCCCCGGCGGCCCCGTCACCCCCTTCCTCGCGGCTCGTGCTGCCTCACCCTCTGTTCTGGTCTGCCATCTGCTGACCCATTTGCCGCTCCCGTCAGGTCAGAGAGAGCAAGGCCTTCGCGGGGTGCCCAGGCAGCATGTCCTGTCCCAGCGCTGTTGTACATCTTGTTTCATAGATATTTTGCTGTAATGTTCTGTGACCTTTTCCATTGAGTGAGGTAGTTGGAGAGGCACTCAGTAAGGGAAAATTGAGCTGTTTTATTCCTCCCCAAGGAGGCTCCTGTTTCCTTTCCACCATTCATTTGAAAGCTATCATTTTCTTGATTTTATAGCTGAAAAACACCATTGATTCAGTGGGTGTTAGATGCTAAGAGTTCTCCTATTGACATGCCTATTGACAGTTTTCAGTATATTCTGTGTCTAATTATCACTCTCAGCTAAATGATACACCTTGTGGACTTGAGCGATGGAGTCGATAGCTCTCACCACGTTGTTCCAACCGCGCCTATTGAGCCTGGTGTCACGGCGATGTGATTTATGTGATCAGAAAGAAAATTTCTGTTGGTGTGCTGCATAATTAAAACAAGTGCGGAGTGACTGGTGACAAAAAAGTCAGGGCTGCCGATGTCGTCCCCAGACGAGGAGAGATTTCTGTGGTAAGCAGCTGCGACAGTGAGGAATCTCTCTTGGCATCTTGTGCTGTGCAATTTTCGAGGGTTCGATTTTCCTCCCAGCCCCAGCTGAGGATTCCTCCTCTCCTCCTTCCTGTCTCCTCGCGTTCGAAGTCCCAGGATGTGTGTGCTCTTGTTCTTCAGGCCTGAGGCCCCGGGGCCTGCTCTGGGAGGGGCTTACTGTTGGTGTGTGTGTGTTTTGGGGCAAAGCTGTTCATAGAGTTGAGGCAGGCAGAAGCCCCCTTTCAGGAGTAGGGAAGATGGCTGGTTTAAAAAAAATCTCGTCCTTTGTGTCAGCCGGTTTGCGTTTCTTAGGTTCACAGTAAAGGTTGAGAATGCCATTTTCCCGGTGCGTGAGCCGAGCGGTCCCTGCGTGTGAATAGCGTGTTCTGAGGGGAGCTGATGGAGGGTCTTGCCAGCCCCACGCAGGGAAGCTGGGGAAGTGTAGGAGGCTGACAGGAGGTGAAGCTGGCCTGTGGTAAGGAAAAAACTCTGGTGGGAAACGAAGTCCCTTCCTCTTGTACTACATTTTTAGCGATGCTCTTCATAAATGCCCTTCATGAGGTCTCACTAGACAAGAACTTAATTTCTCCAGTGCTGGTTTTGGTACATTTTCTATGAGGCCAAGTGTCTAGTTATTTAGCCCCTGTGGACCTCAGTTTTCTCATCTGCAGAATGAACCAGGGGTCCCTTTTAGCGCTGAAGTACTGAGGCTTAGTGAGTTAGGGGCTTGAAGTAAGGGCTGGAGAATTTACAGTTGTTAATCTGAGTCATTCCTGGAGGAATTCACTGGCGAGGTCACCGTTGGCCAGAAATAAGATGTACGCGGTTTACCTAAGATGCATGGCCTCTATTTCATACAGGACTAAAGGATGCTTTAAGATGAAAATGTATCATAGTGAGACATGTAAGGATGAGTGTGAATGGAACATCTGAGTCAAGAGGAAGGGTAGGCATTTCCAGGCACCTGAGTCGGCAGTAAATTTGGCCTGGTGGCCGGCAAAAGTCACGAGTAGAATTGGACTTGGGTGTTGGTGGGCGGTCGGGGCCACGCAGAGGGGTCAGGAATCGGGTATCGGGGTAGCTGAGCCGGTGACGAGAGGGACTTGTGAGGTCACTGATTCAAGCCAGGTTACTTTCCTGGAAGCCAGAGAGGCCCTGTGTGATTTCTATCCCCATCAATTCTTACTTAATGAACCTCTTGTATGTGGTGCTTTTGCAATTCAGATTTTTAGAATGAGAGTGAGAGAAAGGGAAAGAGGGAAGGAGGGAGAGATGGAGATTAATATTACATCAGGGGCACAAGTAATTGGCTTTGAGAAAGCTCACTCATGCACAGGACCAGAGGTGTTGTGATTTAAGTCCATAGTTTCATAATTGGAATTTTTTAATACAGAAGTTTTAGGACTACTCAGTTATCTTTGAGGGTTCACTGATGTTTTATGATTGGGGGAGGAGGGGGTCAGAGTACTTTGTCCTGAACGTGAGGTAAACCATGAAACTTAGCAGGGTTCTTGAAAACTCAAGAAATCTCATAGACATTATTTCCTGTTAATCGTTCATATTTATTTAGACCTGGGCTAGTTCTCAAACTCTTGATGGTCCTGGAGAAGGGGCAACATCCCTCTGTAAATATGGAAAGGATCTTTGAACGTTCTGGTAGGATTATGGATTTCCCCCCAGTTTGTCTGTAATAATGACTAAACACTTTTCTATGAGGACATTAACATATTAATATATTGTTACTGCCACACAGGACCGCCAGAAGATTCTGGGTGGCCGATCCGTGTAAAGTCAATCTCATTCCTGTTGAGGTCCTTTTTTTCCCATCCTGGACTTGACAAGTGGTCCACCTTACGGACTCCCCCATATAGATCACAGGCTACAGTGATCACCTGTGGTTATGGGATAGGATGGCTCCGTTGTGTGCTAGGGTCCCCGTATCCTAACCACAGTTGGTTTATTTAGACAGTGGAAATTAGTGTAAAGAATGTACCTTGGGATTCTTTGATGCACAGTTCTTCCTTTTCTATGTCTCAGGCTTCTGAAGTGCCTCTCCTTCCTGTGTCCTGCCTTTCCCTCCCGTGCAACACACCTCCTGCTGGCAGAGGTGTCACTTGGTGGATTTTAGGGCAGTACAAGAATTGCTCTTGTGAGGCTGATGTATACCTTGAGTTTCCTTGGGCTGCTTCCGGCCTCTCCCTGTGTGAGCGCTGGGATCCCTGTGGGGGGTGAGCGTGCAGAACATGTCCTCACCTCTCAATTCATTGTGATTTTAGCTGGAGGTCCGTCCTCTGGCCGTCGCTGCTCTAAACCCCGGCGAGTGGAGGGAGCGTGGAAGAGGGAGCGAACAGTAAGCACGTGGCTGGGGTCTGTATGTGGAGGGGCCTGCCATGCAGGGAAGGAGAGCTGAATTTCCCCTCTGCGATTGTCAGGAGAGGTGGAACCGTCCCAGGAGATGATGCAAAGGCACAGCAAATCCGGCAGGGCCCGGGCCTGGGCATCCCCGGGCTCGTCTGCTGCGGGATGGGGCGGAGTGGCCTGCACAACCCCACCATCAACAGGGGCTCCAGAATTCAGGGCTTCCCTCAGGCAGCCCAGCTCCTTAAAATGGCAAATTATTATTTTTGCTCTTTTCTGTCTCTGGGATTGTTTATGCATCTCCAATGAGCTGTAAAGGGAATTTCGTGCGTTCGACAAACTTTTGCCTTAAAGGAGGCAGGCTGGAGCTGGGCGAGCCGTCCCATTAAATGCCGGCTATTGTGCTTTTCATTCAGCTTGACGGACAGGGGCCAAAAATGGCAGGGGATTAAATTCATGTAATGACAAGAATTCATATAGGAGACTGTGGGAATGGGGCAGAATAAAAACCAAGGCTCCACAGTATTGTGCTGTTTTTTTGATCGGCCTTAGAGGGAAAACGTAATATACCTGTATTTATGTTGATGCTAAATAGGGAGTGTGTAAACAGAGGCATGTCATTTTTTCCCTGCCGTCTTGGAGTTGAAATTAAATGGCTATCCATTTTGAGCAAGGGACATACTTCTGAGTCATGAGTCAAGTTCAGGTTTTGAGCATTCGGATCTTACTGTACATCACAATAAGGGTGTTTTTGTTGCTCAGTTGGATTCTTGTTATGGAGGCCTGCCATACATGGGCATTTGTGAATTATTTATTTGTTAAAGGGCATTCCTTTTGTTTTGAGAAAAATTCACCTTTGTCTCCGTGAATTTAAGCAGTATCAACCCCGAGTAAACACCTTTTTCAGTATCAGTCTTTGATGCCAGGAGCTGCAGACAAGATGGTCCTGCCTCTGGAGAAATACATATGTGTCTTTCATCTGGGAAATGTCTTTCTGGGGTAGTACCAGCTGGAAGATGTCAGCTGGGATGACCAAACACTTGATCAATGGACGAGGGGTGCGGCAAAGGTGGCTGAGAGCCATTCATATGCAGTGTGTTTGAAAGCACTTTGAAAAGTATAGCGTGCTTAGCGTGCATGTGTATGTAATATGAAAGCGTATTTTTATTAGGCACATTTTAACATATGGTTCCAAAGAAGAGGAAGGTGTTGTACTCTGATCAAAGTTTACTTTTTTTCCTCCCTGTACACAGTTAGAAAAGCATCGTTAGGCATTGATTTCAGTAATGATGTTTAAACTTTTTAAGGCTTCCTGAGGAATTGCCCTAATTTCTTAAAACACTGCTTTCGTTGCCTCCATGCTTACTTCGGGAGAATGTGAACTCACTAGCCTGGCTTCAAGGTTTTCCACGGTTTTGACTGACTCTTCCCTGCAGTGCAGCCCCTGTGCCAGAATGTTCTGGCCACCATCAGTTCTCATTTCCAGCCTCACAGTTCTACATTTGTTTATGTTACCCCTTCTATTTGAGGGGCGCCCTCCCCTGACGTCTGCCCAGTCGATGCAGCCCATCGTCTGGGGCACTGCTGACTCAGCTCCTCCTCGGAGGGGTCCCTGCAGCCTCCCCTTCGTCTCTCCTAATAGTAAACATGTTCTCTCTGAAGCCCCCGGTGGGAATTATCCACGGCCCTGTTGTGCACTGTCCTTATATACCCTGCTGCTTTCTTAGCTTTAACGGTACAAGGTAGCAACAACAGTGATACTGGAAACAACCACAACACTTATTCAGAGTATTGTACTCTTTTTGCAGATCCAGCTTTTACTGATTGCTTGTTGTATGCGAGGTAGTCGATCACAAAGCAGACATGGATCCCGGATTCACGGAGCTTGTGTTCAAATGGGGAAGATAAACCATCACACAGTCACTCAGATTATTGTGAAAATGTTGATGGTGACAGGTGGCACGAAGGGGTGGGTGCAGGACACCATGAGGAATTGGGAAGGGGCGTTTGAACTATTCGGGGAGGGTGAAGGCTCCCCAGAGGACAGGCCTGGCCTTGGGATTTGTATAGCCCAGTGCAAAATGAAAACGCAGTGGCTCGCGTTCCAAAATTACTAAGCATTTCAAGATGGCGACAGCAGTGCATCAAATCAAGCACGGGGTCCTGTGCAGCTGAGCAGGTTGTACTCGCATGGATGGGTCCCACCTGAGGAAAGGATGTTTGTTTTGAGGTGTGAGGGCAGAGCAGGACAGGAAGAAGGTTCCAGGAAGAAGAAACAGTATGAACAGAGCCTCAGGCACATTCAGAAATGGGATGAAGGTCACTGTGGCTGGAATGCAGACGGCAGGTGGGAGACGTATTGAGGCCAGGGAGGTAGAGAAGATGACGCGTAAGGCCAAGCACAGCCCTGAAGGTCTCTGACCTTGATTCTCTGAGCCACATACGGCTACTGAAGTGTGTTCAGGAGGGAACTAACACATCTGGCTTGGACATCTGGAGTCACGCTGGCTGCAGCATACAGGATCGATGTGGGTGGGTGCTAGGTGTGAAAGAAGAAGGATCGTTTGGAGGCGGCCCATCCAGGAGAGATGGTGGGAATTTGGATCAGGGTGGTGGTGGTGGAGATAGAAGTGAGAAGTGGTGTTGAGGAGACTGAGTTGGCAAGGCTGGGCAGAGTGGCATTGAAGGAGTAAAAGATGCTGAAGGTGACACCTAGATTTCCGGCTTTGGACCTTGGGTTGAACCTCACGAAACTGCCAACATTCTGCCATTTTTGATCTGCAGAAACATCAGTTTCATATGACGCAGCCTAATGGGTGAGTGGTTGGTAGGACGTGCACTTAGATGGGGAACAGGTAGGTTTTGATTTCCTTTTGTTTTGGTGGTGCAAGAGAGGATTGCAAACTGGGTTGTGATACACTGACTTTGAAGTGCCTTTGAAACCTCTAAGTGAGGATAGAGAGGGGACAGTTGCCTGTGTAGGTCTGGAGCCTAGAGGAGTAGCCTGAGCAGAGAGATGATGTTGCTAAAACAGGTGCTGTGTGAACACTTTACAAGGGTTGCCTCTTTTATAATGTGCAGAAACCCTATGAGGAGTTAATTCTTGTACTCTTTTTGCAGATGCAAGTATTGTTGCTCAGAGAGGTTAATTAACTCGTCCAAGATAACACAACTAGCCAGTGGAGGAGCTGGCTTTTGAAACCTGGTCATTTCAGTCCAGGGCCCAAGCTTTTAACCACTATGCATACTGCCTTCCTGACGGCTTCCTCACACCAGTGTGCACAGCTCTTTGCACTGAGTGGGTCCTTAGGAATTCCTTACTGAATAAATAAATCTAAAATATTTGATGAAAATAGCAGCATATTCCCTTCTGAATAGGAGATTTTTGGAGGAGGTCCCAAGGCCCCAAAGTGTGAGCAAACATAGATGGAATTTTAATGATTGGCTTCCTGGTTATTTTCATGGCACTTTTCTGATAAGCACCATCGCCCTCCCCTGCTGAGGTCTGAACTTTGTAGAGAGCCTTGGTTGACGAGACAGCAGTTTCTCTTGGATGAATCAATCCATAATGTATTAGGTGTCCTCTACAATGTTCTTGGGGTGAATTTTACAGAATTTTGACATTTTAGGGCTAAGAGCTGGCTCGGCTGCTGCCATGAGCCTTCTAGCACCCCTGGAGCACATTGCTAAATCACCAGGACACTCTTTCCTGCTCTGCCTGGATGCCGATTCAGAATCCTTCTCAACACAGTACCCCTCTCCTTTCAGGACTCAGGAAACTGAGATCCAGAGATGTGTTACCCCAGCAGTCAGAGTTAGCATGCAGGAGTACATCTGTGTGCTCTCGCTGGTCTGAGAGGGATCAAAGAGACTAGATTCAGTGTCTTCCTAGGAAAGGAAGCTGAGGGCCCGGGTTGGGGGGCAGTGCCCTGCTTGTCGCTGGCAGAAATGAGCTCACATCCTCATCCCTGCTTCCCCAGTTAGTCAGTGGTCCCTCCTCGGGTCTGGAAGAATGAAAACCCGAAGCAGATCCACTTCCTGTTCTGGCTCATTCAGCAAGACTGAGCATATCTGGATGTGTACATGCATTTTTCATCAGCTGTCCCCCTGGAAATTCTCTCATCATGAATGTGGACAGTGAATTGAGGGATGTGAATTATGTCTTGTTAGGGTTGCCTTTTGATACAACACGTATTTCTATAAGGCTTCTTGGTACTCTCTGCAATGCTCACCCTGGAAATACAGTATTTTATTCTCTTTGCCCTTGGTGTCGAAGGGAAGCATATTGTTTCCCTTTAGGATGCCATTAAAGGTTGATGAGGACCTTTACAATGGCTAGTAGTTTTCATGGGGATTTAACTGTGACTTTTTTTGGGCAGAGCAGCATCTGTCCACTTCATAAGTCTTTTGTATCAGGGAATCGATAAAAACTGCCGCCTTTTGTTGATGCTACAGGAGATTTTATGCCGATGACAAGGGATTTGATTTAATATTCTCTTTAAATAAGATCAACACTGCTGCAGTTATAAACTCTTCGAAAAACTGTCAAGTCCATCAATGTAGCATGAAACAAAAAGTTAGCAACCTGGTATAAATTAGTACGTGCAGTGAGTCTTTGGGAAGGGTGGTAGATATTTATGATTGTGTGCTAATATATATATATATATATATATATATATATATACACACACACACCTAGAGATTTCTTTATGCTCTTTCGACCGTAAGTAGGAAATGCAGAGAAGAGCATTTCATTACCACCATCTTCCAACCTGCAAACTTTCTTTGCCAATTAATGATTTTCTGGGGGCAATTCCGAATGTGGTGACATGATATAAACAGGTATTTATGGTCTGTGATACCATCCTTAGTGAGAATGGATTTATAGTTAAATGGTGAAGTGGGAATCCAGCCAGAGATTATTGACAGAGCTTCTAGAATCTATATTTCGTTTGTTTCCACTAGTCACACACACTTTCTTTTGGGGCCTGATTATCTCTGTAGGTCTGTGTTAGCTAGTTTGGCTGGGAGGTGAGGGTGAGGCCTTGAAATTCAGTGCCATGGGCTCTGTGTGCTCGGCAGCAGGTGGGACACCTTGTCCCCATAACTGTTCCGCTGTACCTTGCCATTTTTGTTAGACTGTAATTTTGTTCTATGATGATTCCATGTCTCTGGCACTGTTTCAGATGAACAGGGAACCCAGGTAGGAGCAGAGCTGATTGACAAGAAATAATTGGGGCGAGCACATATCCACAGGTTATGGCAGTGTCGGAGACCTGGGGAGAATCCAGCGTGTCCTAGATGAGAGCCACTATGGCCCCAGGAACAAGAGCAGGCTTCCCCAGAACAGCTTCCTACAGGTGAGGATGTCACACGTGTTATAGACAGCCTGGGTGACATGGATCACGTTAGCAGAACAGGAATAGGCAAGAGGCTGAGGCCCAGGCAAATCTGAGGTCAGGTGATCCAAGGTGAGTAGGGTGTGTAGCACGCTAGGAGGACTGCAGTAGAGCTGCTGACAGCACCCAGGAGAATGCTGGGGAGGTCTCTGTTTTCATGAGCTTCTGTTTTAAAAGGGGTCCACTCAGAGTTGCCTGCAGCGCCTGACCCATGGGGTGAAACCATCAGACCAGAGTTTGTTGAAGGGTAGTCCACAGACTGCTTACATCTCTGTTACCTGGGACTTGAATGAGAATCTCTTGTGAGGAAGCTGAGAGTCTGTGTTTTGAAAAGCTCTCCAGATGAGTTCCATGCATACTGGTAAATCTTTAGAACCCACTGCTCCAGATGTAAGGAGACTTGCCAAGTTAGAACAAGCTTAGATCTCCTTTTTGCTTCTTCCAACGGAGTTGGGGATTTGTATTTGGAGAGAGAGAGTGATATTCTTTGGATGGATCTAGAATAGAGATGCTTCACTCAGCAGGTCTATCTGAGAAACTGACATTCTTAAGGAAATTCACTATACATTTGACCCATGAACAGCATGGGTTTAACTGCAAGGGTCCACTCCTAGGCAGATTTTCTTCAGTAGTAAATACTACAGTACTACATGATCCATGGTTGGGTCGAATCTGTGGGTGTGGAACCAAGGATACAGAGGAACTGTGTATACGGATGGCCGACTATAAGTTACACACGGTTCTTCAACTGTGCAGAGCGTCTGCACCCCTAACCTTTGCGTTGTTAAGGGGCAACTGTATATGTTTCCTTTAGGTTGTGTTTGATGTCTCATGGATACAAATTTGCATGCAATTTCAGACGTCCCAACTACCCCCATCATGAATCCTGTGTTGAAAACTCTTGAGTGGAAGACAGGGTTGTGTACTCGTTGCTGCCTTTCACTGATCACAGTATGCTTGTTCCAACAGTTGTGTTGAAGGCATGACCAAAATATCGCCTCTGTGTATTGTCCTAGAGAAAGCTCTGCTCGGCAGAAATGCCGGTTTTCATCTTCATGGACACCTTGGTGAACATTGTAACCTGTGACCCCCAATACAGATAATTAACCCATTTGTCACCATTGGGAAGCATTGGTATTCTTGAATTTGTGTTTGTGTTTTCCTTTGACTGTTTGGTATCCTTCCTGTAGCCTTAGTCCTACATGTGGCAACCATTTGGGAGCATCACTTGTGCAGGGGAAAAAGTGAAGAGCTGCCTTCTCCTGGGCTCAAAGCCCTTGAACTTGGAAGATCCTGCTTTTCTGTCTGGTAGATAGGACTTTAACATGGAGTGACTCATAGAAACATGGATTAATGTTGTTTTTTTGAGAGTTCTTCATAGGTATGAGTCACTCACCAGACCACACATCAGCCGTCATCTGCCCAGTGTTTTTGTCATTTTGGAGGAGAGGAGTGTAAACTGAGAACATCTCCGCTTGTTTTCCTGGGTGATACTTAAGCTGCCTGAGTGTTCCTTTTTGAGATTTATTAGTTAATGATTTTCTTTTCAATAAACATTTGTAGCATATTTAGTGAGCTTTTCTAAGGGGGGGATAATTTGGCAGTCTTTTCAGTTATTGGACTTTTTTTTTTTTCTTTAAATCTTAGGACACCCTTTTCTTACTCAGGCATTCAGGGATGCCTTCCTTTCCCTAGCCTTGGCCCCATCGCCTGAAATGTTCACGTGTTTTTCTAAGGATACCAGCCTAGTGCAGGCGCCCAATTGACACAGCCAGATCAAAACGCTTTGAATTTTGAAAATGATCCCCCTCTTGGTATTGAGCCCAGTGATAAAAGCAAAGCAGTTGTCATCTTGAAAACAGAGCTGTATGCATGGCAGAACCTTTCCAATTAGCACACTTAAGATGCGTGTTAGAAGTGATGGGAAGTGGGATGTTTCGGAGTGAAATGCGGGTAATAGGGCTTTAAATTTCCATGTTTCAGTTGATTTTTTTTTCTATTGCAGTTTCAAGAAAATTGTTGCACATTATTGGAGCTCCTAAGTGCATCTTAACACTGCTCTTTCGGTTTACAATAATATCTTCCAAAACAACAGAAATATTGGTCACAAAAAAAGCTTGTGTCCGTTGGTTTTCCAAGTAGAGAGAAAGTAATCTATTATTCAAAAATTACTCTACTACTAAATAACAAGTCAGTTTAGACCATTCTCCAGGTACTTTTCTGCCTTCTACCAAGCAACTGATTTGACGGAATCCTTGAACTAAACAACCTGGCATTTTTTATATTCGCCAGACTCAGCATCAAAAATGAATTCTCTCCACACACATGTGCAGACAAGTGAAAGCCAAATGTCCAGCATAAAGCAATGGGGTTGTTACATAAAAGTATCATATCAGAATTATTTAAATATGTGATATACTCCCTAGAATGTGGATGTCTAGCATAGGGTCTGGTATAGAGTAATAATAATGCATGGTTGTGGTCAACGTTATTAGTGCTCACCATTTTCCATTTCTAGTTCTCCTCTCCTTCTGTGTACACAGGAGAGTTACACCTCCCTCCCTCTCGAAATTAGGTCTGCCTTGCTTTGATCAATTCAGTGGGAGCAGAAGTGATTTGTGTCACTTTCAGGTAGAAGCGTTTAAGACCCACTAAACAGTGCACGTTTCTTTTTTCTTTTTTAAAAAAAATATTTATTTATTTAGGCTGTGCCGGGTCTTAGTTGCGGCTGCGGGATCTTCGTTGAGGCATGTGAGATCTTTCTTAGTTGCAGCCTGCGGACTTAGTTGCAGCCTGCATGTGGGATCTACTTCCCTGACCAGGGATCGAACCCAGGCCACCTGCCATGGAGCGCGAGTCTTACCCACTCGACCACCAGGGAAGCCCCCAGTGCACGTTTCTTATGCTATGGTAAACCCTAAAGCCTTTTATTGAGACACCAGCATTATAAGATGCTAAAGACTCTATAAGCTTGGTTCCCTAAGCGGCTGCAGTGAACAGAGCCCCCTCCCCACTAGCCAACCCACACGGGACATGTAGAATGAGAGAGAAACCACCCCTTGTTGTTTTAAGCTACTGAGATTTAAGATTTGTTTGTTATTTAGGAATAATCTAGCCTACCTTGGCTGATACACTAATTAACATTTATTCAGTGCTATGTGCCAGGAACTTAAAGTGTTCTCTATATGTATTAACTCATTTAATCATAACCTATGAAATTTACTCCTGTTATCTCCATTTTTTCATGAGAGGTAACTTAGGTGCTGAGACGTTAAATCACTCGCTTAAGACTGCATTACTGGTAAGGAGCGGAAGTGAGATGGAACCCAGGCAGTCTGGAGAATACTCAATAAATGCTGAATGATTGACGCAAGATCAGAGAGGGTTTTATTGATCTGGTAGAACATACAGACCTTCATGTGGTATTATTGGTGGGGGTACCAGTTGGCATTATCTACCCCAGATATCTCCAGCTGCCTGTCGTTTTGCCAGTATGGTTACTTATTTTTAGGACTTGAAATTTGGGGGCCTTTTAGTTGAATAGTGCTATGGTGGACAACACCCTAAAAAGGCTTTATAAGGTGAGGTGCTCAACAAAAGCTCATGAGAAAGGAAGTCAGGGACTCCAGGGCAAGTAAGAAGGAACCAAAGACTAGAGATGCTCTTTGGCTGAAGGTTGCCCTCATTAAGATCAGTGTCTGCTCTGTTGTGCTGTGAGCTCAGAGAAGATGAAACTCTCTTGGGAGATCCCACCTATGGGGTTGATCCAGGGTCTTGGAGGGGAAATTGGGGATGGGATGACTGCACGTTTGCTCAATTGTTTATTGCTTTAGAAAGATACGGGTCAGTTTTCTTATATGGGCAGAAAGAGGAGTTGTGGTGTGGCAGGGGAGCTCCAAGGGATGTGACTTTGCACAATCATTCTAATATGTTTTGGTCAAGGGTTGTAGTTAATCCATTCCATTCCTTTGCCTGCAGCTGGTTTGTCTCAGAAACGACTTCCATAAACACTCACACATACTTTCACACTGAGTTAGCTAAAGAGCCTTGGCCCAGGTTCTTCTAGTTGTAAGTGACAGAAACCCACTCAGTCTTTTTGAAGCAAAAAACAGGAATTGGTATAAAGATGTGAGATAAAGAGTCATCTTATGGAACCCCAGCAGCACTAAATGCGTGGCCATGGGGGACTGGAACAAGAATCTAGAAAGCTCTCCAGAGCTACACCTCCTTCAACTCACAGGAATTGTACAGAGCTCCTCTCCGTTCTCCCAGTACATTTGCTTTCTCTCCCTCCACCCCATAACCCTTTTAGCTTTCTCTGCTGTCATATGTTCATGGACAAAGAATATAGTTCCTGAGCTTATGGACCTTCAGTTTGCATACCCACTAGAAACTAATAAGCAGCCTTAACTCCCAATTCTACAAACTGGAAAGAGCAAATTTGGTCCATGTTGAGTCATGGTCTCTTCCTGGCCCTGTAGGCAATGGTGATGGGATCAGATCAATCATGTATTCAGCAATATATGTGCCTAGGATGTGACAGTCACAGTGTTACATGCTGGGGACACCAATATGAATAAGGCAATGCTTCTGTCCTTGAGATAGTCCTGCTCTGGAAGGGGATGGGAGTCCAGAACCCAACCCAGAATATCCAAGGGGACCCACACCTAGCTGTTACAAGGAGGCACATTTTGTTTTCATATAAGAAAGGTTCTAATAGTGTAATGAACTGCTCTTGTAAAATGGCAAACGCCCTATGTTGAAATGATCTAATCTGAGGTAGGCTAATCATCTCTACCATAAGATGTTATGGGAGGAAGTTCTCTCCTCACCCAGCAGGTTAGACTAGATGACCCTTCTTCTCTGATTCTAGGATTTTTATGATAAACCATGTGATTGATACACAACCTATGAGAGCTATAGAAATGAATGGGGAAGAAATGGTATGTCCTAGACGTGGTCAGAAAAGTCATTTTAGAGTAATCAGGACTTGAATTTGGCTCTAAAGAAAGGGGAGCAGGCAAGCAGACAAGGCAGGAAGAATATATTGCAAGTTGCCATAGTGAAATGTGTAAAGACCCAAAGATGATGAGTGTGGTGTGTAGGAGAACCAAGAGACACATCTATTTGGCTTCTGTCAGGAAGGTGAGGAACGGCGAGACAAGTTAAATTTTAGGAAGGTGTTAGAATGTTGAGATTAGGTAGTTGAATTTCCACTCATAGTACTGTAGAACCAGAAAGCACTTGTTGTGGGTAGAATACTCTTTATTATGACATAAGACTCAAGAAAAAGTGGCTTAAGCATGGAGGACATCTTATATGTCACATAGGAGAAAAGCTAAGTGAAGCAGTTACGGGCTTGGTCCAGTGATTGACATCAAGGACCAAGACTCCTTCCATCATTTTCTTGGCTGATTTAGCATATTGGTTTGGTGCTTAAGCTTGTTTCCTCATAGCCACAACCTGAGTGTGACGGTTCCATGAATCACAGACAGACACAGTAGTGTCATGCTGAAGAGGTGGGAGGATTGTTTCCTTCTGTGCATCCCTTTTAATCTGAGGTATCCTTTTTAAAACATCTCCCAGAAAACATCCTTTCGTGCCCTATTGGCCACAATTCACCACATGCCCACACCTTAGCTTTAGGGAAGAATGAGATAGAGGAAGGCCAGCTGTGCCAGCAGAGATGGAGATGTTGCCTAAGGGTTGTGGGGTCGACTGCCAGTGGTGTCTCCCCAGCCAGCTCGTGTGGGCCATCTTGTATCGTCGCTGAGTTGCACAGATAATGATATGTAATAACTGTCCTACACCCAGTATCTGTTACATGTTGGGCACTCTGCAGTGTTGTGTTTTCACCCTTTTGCAACAACACTTCCAGGTAGGTGGAATCATTCTCACTCACTGTTGAGGAAACTGATTGTGTGTGGGTGACTCAGTTAGTTAGTGTCTAGAGGGGATAAGATCTCTTTAAATCACAGAGTCACAGTCTTGAGTTTGAGACTGGCTTTAGGCCAGCCTCCTCCCTTCCTCCAAAGGTGCCCACCTCCACTTCCCACGTCCCTGCCAAGTGGCAGTGGAGCCAACTCTTGAATACTTGTAGGGACGGAAGTGGCCTGACTACTGGCCCAGCGTTCTTTCCAAACCACATCACTGGCAGAGTACAGACCTGTCATGGGATTGAGGAGAACTCCTGGTTTTCTTCCGTTGCTCCCCCCCTCCCCCCAGGAGGCATCTTTTGTAGATGCTGGCTGCTAGAACTAGTGACGTCATGGCAGCTGGCATTGTGGGGCATGCTGAAATCCATTAGCTGGTGTTCAGGTCCCCTCACGAGTGAAGTGGGCGCCATGTGAAAAGTTAGTTTGGCCTCCCCAACTTCCTTAAGCCCGAGACCCTGTGCCAGGTATCGCTATTTTCTATTTGCTAAACATTAGTTGAAACAAAGGGCTGTTTTGTTGGGTTTGTGTTTCCCTGTGGAAAAGATTACTTTAGGCACATTTTAGAAAATGCTTTTAAAAAGAATCTTGTGTAGGTTGAAAACATAGGGAAAGAAAGCAAATGTCTTGATGACTTTTTATTACAATAAAAATTGTAGTGAGAGCTCTCTCAACTTCCTCCCTCCCTCTGTCGCACTAAACAAACCTTCGTCTGTGGGAGGAGGATTAGGTTTAAACAACGGGAGCAGAGATGGGGAAGTGGCGTCATTTGGGGGCCTACCACTGAAAAGGTCACCACCAGTGACATTTCCTGAATATTTGTCAAAATTGAAGAGGGGCTTTAAGAGTAAGAGTTTGCTATTGGTGGTAGTGGGAACAGGTTACCCCTAGGAAAACATTTTAAGTCTGTCACATGAGATTTTGAGGAGTAGAAGGAGGTTAGAGGAAGCAAAAGTCAAGCAGCGAAAAGATTTTTTTTTTTGTTATTGTTTTTGGGAAAATGCTTTCAGTATTCAGTTGCTCTCCTCAAATGCCTTTAAATTTGCCTTATCTTTTTTGACTGACAAAAAAGGCCTCTTGTAGAAGTGTGCCAATTATGGGAAATCTTCTCTCTAAACGTCCTCTGAAGTTTGGTGATTGGCAGGCGAGTCACTGTGTTGCTGGCTGCAGCTCTGCTGTGTTCTAGATTGGTCAATGACTTGGGACCCATGTAGGGAGGAGATGATGCACGTGGCCCTCTAGTGGTCAGGAGGACCCTGCCTGTTCCTCCTTATGGCACCTGGAACAGGCAAGGAAATGTTGGTCTAGACCTTGACTGTCAAATGTGGTAGCTGCTAGTCACGAATGCCTATTGAACAGTTGAAATGTGGCGCATTGAGGTGTGCCATAAGTGTAAAACACATTGACGTTTCAGTGGAAAAAGGAAGCAAAATATCTCATCACGGCCCTTTTATTTTGATTACATGTTGAAATGATAATACTGTAGATATGTTTGATTAAATAAAATGTATGAGTAACACGTTTTTGCCTGTGGCTCCTTACCTTTGTAATGTGACTACTAGAAAATTTTAAAATATCTTTGCATTTCTGTTGGACAGCACTGGTCTAGATGAGGGTTCAGCAAACCATGGTCTGTTTTCGTAAATAAAGTTGTACGGACACACGGCCATGACCATTGTCAATGTGCTGTCTGTGGCTATTTTCATGCCACAGTGGTTCACAGAGCCTAAAATATTTGTTATCTGGGCCTTTACAGAGTAAAGTCACTGAACAGTGGTCTCAAGGATTCTGGAGGACATGGCAGGACCTAAAAGCAGTCTGGGAAGCCCTGATTCTTACCCCTGTGAGTCCCTCCCTTAGGAAAGGAGAGAGAACCAAGGATGCCACTGATGTCTCAGAGGTGCTTTAGGCGTGTGCTTCCCTCTCTCCCCAGCCTGTTCTCTCTAAACAATTTGTGAACCTCAAGCCCCTCCACTACTGGAAGTTTGAGAAGAGAGATTGCAGAGCCAGAAAGTTAACTCTGGATGGAAGGCAGAGTTGGAACCCTTTGCCATCCAGTGGAGGAGTGTGGAAACATTGCTCCTGATTCCCGCATCTCTAAAGGTTTTCCATTAAAGACACAGAGTTATGGCTGACGAGCAGGGTAACGACATGGAGTGACTGGAGGCCCACTTGCCTCAATGAGCTGCCATAGTACATTTCAATAATTCGGGGTCCTAAAGGTATTTTACACCTAAGAGCTCCCATCAGCGAGAAGCTATTTCAAGGAGCTGTGTGATCTTAACACCTTAGTTATCACCTGACACCTTGGGAAATGGGTTTTTACCTGGCTAAGTATAAACTTTGGAGAAGGGTAAAGACCGGAGAGGGGAGACGGAAGGAGCACAAGGACAGATAGCACAAGAGTCCGGAGCTGACCCTACCTAGACCAAAGCCTTCTCCTGAGGCTGACCTGTGCACGGGCAAGGGCCTCGGCATGTTAACAGAGTCTTTGTTCCAAAGTGCACATTGGCGTGGCCCTTCCTTGAAAACTCCTTCCCACTTTCTTCCCCCCAGTTAAATGCATTTCCTAGGACAAGACCCTGCATCAGAATCAAATTCACCACAAGCTTTGGGTGGTATTAATGCCTGCCAGCACAGGGCAAAGCCTGTTACAGTGAATGGAGTCACAGTATTCAGAATGAATTTCAGGGCGTTAGGCACGTGATTTACCATCTCTAGTAAACAGGGCTTCACACATGGTGGATTTCTGCTGCGTTGGTTAGTTATTAACTGCAAGAAAGGGGAAATTCATTTAGAAGACGTGCCCATTTTTTATGAGGTAAGGCCGCCTGGAGATACATGGCATTTTAAAGCAAACAAATACCTGGGAGAGCCTGAGCTTACCACCCAGAAATGTGGCAAGGAATAAAAACATTTACACCAGTTTAATATGAATGGTTGAAAAAAGTATCTATTGCACATTGAACGTGATATATGAAACCATAACCTACTCTCGTGTAGTAAGCAACAGAACCATTCACCTAACAGATGACTATTCGAGTTGACATTATTCTGCATCTTTTCGATCTTCTCTTGCCAAGTGCCAGAGACTGTCAGAGAAAGCCCGCCAGATACATAGGCTCTGTTGGCCTGGGGGTTGAGAGCTCGTAAGACTCTTAAAGGCAGAGGTTACCCAGTGACCCTCGTGCTGCAAACTATAGTGGAAATCAAAGGATGACAGCCAACGTAAACAGTGGCTGCATGTGGAACGTCAAAGTGAAGACAAATAGAGGTGGGACCTTCTCTGTGTCCTGCTCCCTTTCTAGTCTATAAAATGGAGCTTATTTCCTATCTTCCGGTAGAAGAAAAAGTGCCGTGTGGCTTTTGGGGGCCTCAGAAGTGATTCTTGGTTCATTCTTATAACAAAAGTGGAATTTAACCTCCTCGAAAATTATTAAGGGGTGACTCCTGCTTAATCCTTCCGTGATTTATCTACTACACATCAGCAGTTCAAGCTAGGAGGAGTCCTGGGAGATGTTTTTGTATAACTTTCGAAATCGAGGCCTCAGAAAGGCTCATGAATTGCCTAAAGTTAAGTGCTAGCCGAGTGCAGGCCTGGTTCTCAGAACCCAGTATCTCAGCCCCAGGCTCAGAGCTCTTTCCATTCGACCTTCTGTGTTTATTCACACACAAAGTTACACGGGACCACTGAATTTGAAAAGTAGGGAAATTAAAAATGACCCCGATCCCTTTGTCATTTGATTTGCAAATGGCCCAGGTCATTGTCTGTGTTAGGGTACCTCCCTGGGCTGGCTCAGGTTCCTAACGTTTCACGACTCCGGGCCTGTGGAGCTCTTTCTTTTAATTCTTGTCTTGGAAGTTTTAGCGTTCAATTCACTCATCTCTTCTGGGGGTGATAGTAACAATTTCATATTTGGGAAGATGAACACAATTTGGGAATTTTAGAGAATTAACTTTACTGTCCAGTACATTGGTGGCATGTTGAAATAAACTGGAGAGGCCATTCCTTGCAAAAGAGGTTCTTTGTAGTGTGAAATTTATGGGCTTTGACGTTTCTGTAATTTTTAAACTCAGAAATCTTCCTCTGATGGTTTGTCTGACATCCCCAAACTCCTTAAGATCGCTGCAGAGCTCTTGGTTGGTATTAATTTCATTTCATTTGTGTATTTTATGTGTTTAGTGGTCATATTTGAAAAACATCTCTTGTGAGTGCTCTGTATAATTTTGGCAGAAAATTACTTTTTTTGTGTTTCTGCGATGATCCCCTGAGATCATTTTTGCATAAATCCAGCCTTCTATTTTCAGATACAAATCTGTTGTACAGATGATCCTTCTTAGAAGAAAAGATGCATTTGTAGCTCAAAAATGTAAATTACTTTTCATGGAAAATACCTCTCTGGGCCCCCGTTTCCAAAATGTGATGACTGCACATTGCACGTTTTTGCGTGTGCTCAGGGGACTGCTTTTCTTACAATTAGAAAAATCTTGATTGTGTGGCAGGTAGGATGCTGTGACGTGGCTGCTTCCGCCACATAGGCAAGTCAGGGGTCGGGGATGGGCCGAGGAAAAAACGAAAGACCCAGTATGGATGTGGCACTTAGTTAAGGGGAAGGGGTTTTGGTTTTAAAGTGGAGGGAGGGAGGGGAGGGGGTGGAGGGTGTCATGAGCATTCTTTACCGGAAAGGTGTGTTAGCAAAGGACATTTAGAACTGGGGTCATTTGAATGTAATTAGAAACCCCCTTTGGCAGTTCGTCCTTGCTTTTGCTTCTTCATTCAGGATTCACGGTTTTATTGGGTGTCTTATGGAAAGGCTTTTGGGACAACTACCCTCCCCATCTCAAGTATTATAAAATGGGGGAGGTCAGCAGACACATCTTCCTAGAAAGTCTTCTCTTCACTCCAAGGGTTACTAGTTGAGGCACTTTGGGGCACTGCTGTAAAGCAAAGTGTAAAATCAACGTATTCAGATCTGTGCCAAAGAAAGACTCAAGTTTGAGAACATTTACATCTGTTTTCAATAATTCCTCACATATGCTGCAGAATGTACGTTATCCATCTTGTTATCCAGGAAATAACATTTGTTGCAAACAGTTTGCCAATTCGTAATTTTATTGAATTTGTTTATCATGCTGTGGCTTCATATGAGGTCTGAAAGATGGTGATCTTTGGTGTTCCAGCTGTTGTAACATTCTGCAGTGGGGCCTTAATTCCGGGCTCGGCTGGGATTCTTTGGAGGGTTTGGATTTTCTTAGAACTGCAGACTAAGAGCTGGCATTGTTGATGGGCAATTATTTGGGGGGAACACAGTAACTTTGCTCACACACTCCTCAAACCCATTTTCGTTTCTGACTTTTAACTGCAAACTTGGGACTGATGTGTTGAATAGAGCACCTTGTGTGCCCTATACCGTTTCCTTTGAAATCTGCCCAAACTTTCCAACTGTTGTCATGTTTGGTTGAGAGAACACTACTCCTTGCGGGGAGTGTGTGTGGGGGGGTGTCTGATTCTTTAGAACTGTCCCAAACTGTCTCAAACCTGAAAATTTTCTTCCACAGAGAAGCTATGAAATATCTTTTTGCCACGTAAGTGTCATTTTCTTAAGAAGTTATTGGTAGATGAAAAGCCAGTTCAACTAGGTCTAATTTTATCATTTTCCTATTTTCTTTAGCAGGCATTTTCTTCACTGAGGTCTGTATTATTTTTGCCAAAACTGAGAAAAAAAATGATAATAACCTCTAAAGCTCTTTCGATCTGAATTATTCCTTAATGTTTTATTACAACCCCACAGATGTGATCTTGGGGCCATTTGGAGGTTATTGAGTTTCCTTGGAGATGAGACTTGGCATTTTCCAAACCAGAGTTTGCTTTTGTGGCCTGGAAGTTGCGAGACGCATGTATTTGGAGGGCTAAAGATTATTCCCCACCAAGAAGTTTTGTCAACCTGACCTTCTCCACTCTTCTGACGCTGCGCACACAGCAGTAATCTCTGCAGAGGAGAGCAAATAAAGTGAAGAAATATAGCAGTACGTGTTATTTTTACATCCTAAAGTCAATTCTCCAGCATTAAGGCTGACTGGGAATTTTCATCCCAGAGTTCTCATGAATGCTGCTCCACTTCTCTCTTGTCCTCTTGAATCTCTTTTTATTATAGGTCTTTGAGGGAGGTGTTTCTTGTAGTAATTTACTCAGCCAGACAGATAAGTGAGGTGTGGAGCTGTGGAAACGTGGGGCTGGCAGAAGCCTTTGGGAGTCAGCTGGTCCTGCCATTCAGTCTGCACGGGTAGTACTACGGCCAGCCAAGGTGAAGGACTTGTTGAGTTATATTTAGTTATATTTATATGTGTCACCTAGAGTTCCTGTGACAAGATGACCTCTAGCACTAGATTCCGAAGTTAGTCCTGGCAAAATGAACATTCTTTGAATGTTGTTTGAGCCAAATGACTTTAGATGGCCTGCTGAGCCCTTTGCGTGAGGTGATGGTCGAAGAGTCATAGTGTCTAAGGTAGGACTTAGAAGGTTATCCTTTCTAGCTCCCAAAGAAGGAACCCATCTAATGCTACCCCTGACAGTTTATCCTGTCTTGTCGGAACCCTCAGCGCTTCAAGAGGCAGCTGGACCATTGCTGAAAAGCCGTCATGAGAACTTTCTTCTTTGTTTTGATGGCATGTCTGTGTCCCTTCAACTTTTCTCCATTGGTGTCAATTCTGAGAGACACTGTTCTTAAAAATCACTCTTCAGGGCTTCCCTGGTGGCTCAGTGGTTGAGAGTCCACCTGCCGATGCAGGGGACACGGGTTTGTGTCCCGGTCTGGGAGGATCCCACATGCCGAGGAGCGGCTGGGCCCGTGAGCCATGGCCGCTGAGCCTGCGCGTCCGGAGCCTGTGCTCCGCAACAGGAGAGGCCACAGCAGTGAGAGGCCCGCGTACCGCAAAAAAAAAAAAAAATCACTCTTCAAAGAGAAAAAAATGAAAAATCCTAAGATATTAAAAACAAGTGAACAAAGTCACTTTGTTTTGACTCAACCTTCAAGGTCAGTTGTATCATTTTTAAAAATTTATTATTTTATTTATTTATTTTGGCTGCTTTGGTTCCTTGTTGCTGCGCACGGGCTTTCTCTAGTTGTGGCGAGCGGGCGCTACTCTTCGTTGCGGTGCGCGGGCTGCTCATTGCAGTGGCTTCTCTTGCTGTGGAGCACGGGCTCTAGGCACGTGGGCTTCAGTTGTTGTGGCACATGGGCTCAGTAGCTGTGGCTTGTGGGCTCTAGAGCACAGGCTCAGTACTTGTGGCACACGGGCTTAGTTGCTCTGCGGCATGTGGGATCTTCCCGGACCAGGGCTCAAACCTGTGTCCCCTGCATTGGCAGGCAGATTCTTAACCACTGCGCCACCAGGGAAACTCAGTTGTATCATTTTTAAAGAAGAAAATAGGTACATTTATTTTTCTTTTTTAGAATATGTTAGTAACTTTTGAGGATTCATTCACCATCTTAGGTTTTCTGGAAGGAAGATTCAGATAAATTAATTAAATCGATCAATTCTTCCCTAAGTTCTTTTTTCTTTCTTAAGTTCTTTTGGGTGTTGAATTATGGTTGGTAACTATTTTAGCACTTGGCCTATAAAATAAATGCTTGTTGAATGAATGTTGAATACATAATTCGTAAATTTTTGAACAAGCCAAACCTTCTGCTGCTGAGAGATGTCAGTTGACTCCTTGTATCTCAACTTTATTTGGTTATTTACCATGAAAATAATTTTACTTGCTATTGCCTTCAGAAGTGTCTATTCAGCCTGTGTCCAATCAAAAGGCTTTTCTCCTTCCAACTTTTCTCATCACAGATCTTCTCTGATCACTTATCCCTGGATCAGTTATTTGGCAACATGGTAGAGTGGGAAGTGTTTTGAGGTTCCAGCCCAGCCACTTACCTGTTTGTGAAGATTACCAGGGAAAATGTGTCTAACCCTAAACGTCCATTTCAGTACCTTCCCTTGAGGGGCTCTTGTGAGCAAAATGGTCAGTGTGATGCTCCAGGAACCTAGCAGATACTCAGGAGGTAAAGATAACCATTATTTTGGTGTAGTCTACTGCACTTGATCCTGTGTCTCTTACTGATCCTTGTGCCTATCAGGGATCTGAGTCTTGTCTCCAGATGCCTGCATGTTTTGTGAACTTTGATTCTGAGATCCCAAATACATCACCACATTCTCTCTGGTTTCCTGGATAAATAAGGCAAGCACATATCACAGAATTTCTGTGGAAGTCTCATTTTAAAATACTTTGTCCTTTTGTCCCCTAAACTATTGAAATGTCTAGAAAATCTGAATATTTTGATACCTAGTTTTGGAATCTCCCAGCCAATCCCTTGCGTCAAATATAGCACAGAAAATGTTGTCTAATGCTTTCTAATTTAAATCAGAAACTACAATTATCCTATTTCTGACATGTCATGGAATACCTGACTGGCACAAGACAGAGAAACATTTTTCAGGAGTAGTGTAGCCAGATATTAAGGCATGAAAGGCACCCTGGAGAACATCCCATGTTTCAAGTATGTGCTGACCAGGATGGTAGCACAAGAAGATAAAGGTGATTCCTCCCTACTTCCAAGGGCTGTGATCTCTCCACAAGTAAGATCACTTGTGGTGGAGGCCTCTTCCTCCCTCTCCTCCGATTGCCTCTTCTCTCCCTGCTTCATTAGTGTCCTACTTCTGCTATTACAAATCGCCACACACTTAGTAGGACAAAACAATACAAATATAGTATGTCTTTGTCTCCCAAAGAATGACACCAGCCGCACATACAAAGCTTATTAACCTCATCCCAGAGTCTCCCAAAGTCTCGGCTATTAGAGCTGCAAGTCCAAAAATACCATCTAAGTCTCATCAGCTCAAAAGTACCAAATTTCATGACCTCAGTCATCTATATTAGCTGTGGATGAGGCTCTGAGTGGAATCCATTCTGGGGAAAAATTACTCTCCGTCCGTGGACGTGTGAAACTAGAAGTAAGTTATCTTCTCCCAAAATACAGTGGTGAGATAGGCGAAGGACACCAGTTGAAAACATTCCATTTAAATATGGAGAAAGTGAAAGGAAAAAGGAGTAATTCACCAGCCGCAAGCAATTCTTAAATCTAGCAGAGCAAGCTCCATTAAGTTTTCAAGTCTGGGAATAATTTGAGGCTCTGCCTTCCGGGTCTGCGGCTCCACCCTCTGGATCATCCTTTTTTAGTGAAAGGTGGAATGTGTTTACAGCCGAGTAGTTTTACCAGCATGTCTCTTGTCTGTAGAATTTTGGTTACCGGACAGAGTTCTTTCAGTTCATGTTCTTTTTCCTTTCAGTTTAAGTGGTGGTATTTCTGCTGATAGAACGTTCTCAAAAACCTAGTGGTCTCCAGTGTATGTTATGGAACTCATCCTATGAGACATGAGGATCCTCCACAGATCTTTTCTGGATAATCCTATCTCTGTTTCTGACTTCTACTGAGATGGTTGAGGGGATTCATGAGTCACATGCCTAATCTCTTCAAAGAGCCCTCTTTGTGATTAAATACTCTGATCTTTTGATCCTTCTGAGGCACTAGCCAAAGGTTTTCTAGTTCCACCCTTGACTTTCTCTCTAGAGCATCCTTTCCTGACAGTGTATCTTTCAATTTTAGCATCTTTTGCAAAATGAATAGGCTGAGAATTTCCCAAATCATCAAGCTTTGGTTATATTTTGCTTAACAGTTCTTCCTTCAATTTATGTTTTTCCTCTTGTATTTCACTGTAAACATCAAAAGGACACCAGGCTTCATCTTCAACATTTTGCTGGGAAATATCCTCAGCTAAATAGGAACTTCATTACTTACAAGTTATGTTTTCCTTCTAACTGTAGACTAATTCATCTAACCTTTCTGCCACTATGTAACCAGGATACCCTTTCTTCAGGTGTCCAATAATACGTTCTTTGTTTCCTTCTGAGCTCTCACTAGCAGCACCTTTAACATTCATACTTCTATCAACAGTCTGTTTATTACGATTTAAGAATTCTCTTAGAGAATATTGGTTTTCTCTACCACACTCCTCACTTCCTTCCGAGTCCTCCCTAATGGACTCATGAATGCTAATATTTCACTAACTGTCGGCTTAAGGCAATCTAGCTCTTCTATTATGTTCTTCAGAATTTCTCCAGCTTCTATCCATTATCAAAATCCAAAGCCACCTCCATGTTTTTAGATATTTGTCACAGCAGTACCCTGTTGCTAGGTACCAAAATCTGCATTAGTTTCCTATTGCCACTGCGACAAATTACCGCAGACTAGTGGCATAACACAAATGAATTCCCTCGTAGTTTTGGAGGTTAGAGGTTTAAAATGAGTTTTACAGGGCTGAAAGTAAGGTGTCAGTAGGGCTGGTTATTTTGGGAGGCTCTGAGGGGAGAATCCATTGTTTGCCTTTTCCAGCTTTTAGTGACAGCCTGTATTCCTTGGCTTGTGGTTGTTTCCTCCATCTTCAAAGGATATCACTCCATCTTTGTTTTCCTCATCACCCCACCTCTCCTCTCACTTCAGCACCTCCCGTGTCCCTCTTTGAAGGACCTTTGTGAATACATTGGGCCCACCTAGATAATCCAGGATAATCCCTCCATCTCAAGGTCCTTAATTTAATCACATCTGCAATATCCCTTTTTCCGTGTAGGGTAATATTTGCAGGTTCTGGGGATTAAGATGTAGACGTACTGGGTGTTATTCCGCCTACCACACTGCTGTCCTTTCAGTTCTCCCGACTTTTAGGTTGATAAACAACACGTAGTAGTGGAAGAAACTAATCTAGTTGTCAGGAGACCTACGTTTCATTCTCCCTTGCCCTACTAAAAAGTGGTATTGACTTAGAAGAAGCCGTTTTGCTGCCTTGGACCTCAATTTTGTCAACTGTAAAATGAGGGGATTAAACTCAGTGATTGCCAAGGCCCCTTAGGACTGTCCACTGTTATGGTTCTTTGGTTCTGGACTTTCATTGCAATCACATGCTTCTTGAGAAAGGAGTGATGATGAGTTCCAGTTGTCAGAGAGTTAGGAGTGGGTGAGCCAAAGTGGCACTGCAGTGTGGTGCTGAGTTTCAGTTGAGGTGACTTCAGTTTTCTTTGTTGTTCTTGCCAGATTGTGGACCTGTTACACTCAGCACCCATCACCTCAGAGCAAAAGCATTCTCAAGCGTGGTTTCTCTTAGAAGGTGCTTGGATAGAATAACAAGAAAGAATCCTCACTGTCTAATGGGCAGGGGGATCAGGATGGCTTAAATGGTAGAAACTGAGGTCTGAGTAAAGCGTTTCTTATGCCCTTCACGGTGGAAAGTGTGGCTGAGGAAGGGTGAAGGTAATCCAAGGGTCTCTGTCTTCAACAGGAGACAGAGACCTTTGGAGCAAATGTGCGTTGGCTTTCGCTGGCTTCCTGCAGCTGCAGAGTGGGCTGCAGCAGCCAACACAGGTTATAGAGCTCCAGAGAGTTGGAGGTGGTGTCAGGCGCGAAGCCCTCCACAAGCAAAACAGGGAAGTTAACTCGAGCCGAGGCCTCAAAGAAATCAGGTCATGAAGTTTAAGCCCTGAATCTAGGAGAATTCAGAAGAGGAAATTTATTTTTTCTCCTTGTCCTCTGGGACTCTGTGCCACTGGGAACTCATAGGCAATATTTCTCTTGTTTCTAAAGGACAAGAAGTATGATGATGAGAATTTGAAAGCGGTCCCTTCGGTAAGGCCATAGGATTTTCTAAACTGTTCTGTAAGCCTGGGTTAAATCTTGTGTTTTTAAAAAGAGGAATTTTCTCTTCTCCCTTCAGAGGATAACCTCACCTTTGAGGCTTCATAATTTTTTGTGTGTTACTTCCTCTGCCTGAGAATTTGTGCCCATATCTTCACATGCTGACAATCTTCCCTGTCCTTCAAGGATTGGCTCAGATGCTATGCTTGTAGATGGAGCCTCTTATTTCTTCTCTCTCCAAATGATCCTTTTTTTTTTTTTTTCTTAAACTCCTATAGTATTTCCAGTCTTTAATTTTTGAATGGCATTGGTCACTCTAGGTATTAAACATATGTTTTGCTCTCAGGCACATTATAGTATCAAAGATGAATTCACTTGTCTTTGTGTCTCTCATAGTATCTCAAGCAGGAGAAGGGGCTTAATTAACGTGTGTTGAAAGAATGAATAGAATAAAGATCTACCTCACACTTAGGCATAAACTTATTGAATATGTAAGATACAATAAATGGGTATCTATACTGATATACTGATATTGATATCAATATTGATATGGAGATAACGTAGTGTTCTGAGAGTGCTGAGTATAGATAAAATGGGAGATATAAGAGAAGTCTAACATGAGATCCCAGGTCTTAGTAAGATCATACCATCCTTGCAGAGAAGACATAGCAAAATGTCGGCGAGCAGGACTGCTGGGTGGGGTTAAATTGTGCGGCACAGGTGGCCGCTCTGCCTGTGTTTGAGAAGAGGATGATGCCCGTGGGCTTGGGTGCTTTGGGAGGTCTTTACGGAGGAGGTTGAATCTGAGAGGATCCCTGAAGGATATTTGCAGCCGACACTTGCAGGTTTGAAGGTCTTTTTAAAATGTCAAACGTTTTCATTCCTGTTTGCCTACGTGACAGTAGTTATTATCTTTAATGTTGGTTGTTTATAAAACAAAACAGAGTGGACAAAAAGCAGCACAGTTGAAGATTAATTTACACCTGTTTTTAATGTATGTTTTTTATTCTGTCTCCAATGAAGTTTGTGGCAAGTATGGATTTGAGGGCTCAGGAATTGCAAGGCTCCATGGCGGGCTGTGGTCCTCAGGGAACCTGTGGAGTAGGACCTTAGAAATACTTGTGTAATGTTGATGGATTCTGGTTAAGAGTTCTTGATTTATGCTTTTAACAGTTCTTCACTGTGTCTACTAAGATTTATTTATTTATTTAATTAAATTAATCTATTTATTTATTTTTGGCTGTGTTGGGTCTTCGTTTCTGTGCGAGGGCTTTCTCTAGTTGCGGCAAGCGGGGGCCACTCTTCATTGCGGTGCCCGGGCCTCTCACTATCGCGGCCTCTCTTGTTGTGGAGCACAGGCTCCAGACGCGCAGGCTCAGTAGTTGTGGCTCAGTAGTTGCTCTGTGGCATGTGGGATCTTCCCAGACCAGGGCTCGAACCCACGTCCCCTGCATTGGCAGGCAGATTCTCAACCACTGTGCCACCAGGGAAGCCCTCTGCTAAGGTTTAGCTTCTTTGTTGTTGAGTAGATATGTCCTAAAAGCTTTTTTTTTTAATTTATTTTTATTTATTTATTTTTGGCCACGTTGGGTCTTTGTTGCTGTGCGTGGGCTTTCTCTAGTTGCAGCGAGCGGGGGCTACTCTTCGTTACGGTGCACGGGCTTCTCATTGCGGTGGCTTCTCTTGTTGTGGAGCATGGGCTCTAGGTGCGCAGGCTTCATTAGTTGTGGCACACGGGCTCAGTAGTTGTGGCTCACGGGCTGTAGAGTGCAGGCTCAGTAGTTGTGGCGCACGGGCTTAGTTGCTCCGCAGTATGTGGGATCTTCCTGGACCAGGGCTTGAACCTGTATCCCCTGTGTTGGCAGGCGGATTCTTAACCACTGTGCCACCAGGGAAGTCCCCTGATCTCAGAAGATTTTTCTCCCAAGTAGATGTAACTGTATTAACAATTCAGTTAATGAAGTATATAAAAAACCACAGTCACTAATGGGGCATTTTAAAGAAGGTTAAGAGAAGGAGAAGCAACAAAATTTGATGACTGAAACATTTTCCTTTTCAAATGTTTATAACATTATCAGGAGAGGGAAAAACCAGAAATCACTGTGGTTAAAACTGGCGATACTGGGCTTCCCTGGTGGTGCAGTGGTTAAGAATCTGCCTGCCAATGCAGGGGACGTGGGTTCAAGCCCCGGTCTGGGAAGATCCCACATATTGTGGAGCAACTAAGCCCACGAGCCACAGCTACTGAGCCCATAAGCCACAACCACTGAAGCTCACAAACCTAGAGCCCATGGTCCACAACAAGAGAACCCCGCGTGCCACAACAAAGAGTAGCCCCTGCTCTCTGCAACTGGAGAAGGCCTGCATGCAGCAACAAAGAACCAATGTAGCCAAAAATAAAAATACATAAAAAAAAAACTGGCGATAGGATAGTGTGGCTTTATGGAATATATAATGTGATTATTTCATTTGTAAAGTGCTGGTGCAGTGCAGGCTGAGTCAGATGCAATACAAATACTAATACAATATTCAGCATTGCAAATACAGAGAAAAATGTATTGTCTTATCAGTTTAAATGGAATTTAAACTGATTTCCAAAGATTCTGAATATTTAATACAGAGGAAATCTTTCTCCTTTTTTGTTGTGTTTTGCTCTTCATGCTTCTGATTAAATGATAGGAATAAAAACAATCACTTGAAAATAAATTCTGAAAGATTACACTGTGACATAATGCCTTTGTTATTTTGGACTCTTGGATTTAGCCAGCTTGGCCTGATTTCTATGGCTCATTCAAATGATGAGTTCAGGTTTTTCTGGGATGAAAAAGTTGAGTGTCTTGGTTTAGCTGAAGTCTCTGAGTTTGTGATAACCTAAACATCACCTTGTTTATCAAAACCAAGCAAGCATCTTGGCTCTCTTCTGGAGAACTGGAGAGAAATATTACTGCTCAATCTAACGAGTATTTGTTTCCTACACACTGATCTAATATGCTTTAAACATTCTTGGTAACACAAAGAGCAGTTCCTAATTTCTTGACAACTTATTGGTTGAAAGTCTTGCCCAGCGAAGAGTGAAGGCACGAATTTAAATACCATGCTGTGTGATAGAGATTCCAAGAGTGGTAGGTGATTAGATAAAGGAGAGGAAATCCATTGCTAAGGCAGGATTCTGTCGGTGGGCCACAGTCAATGGTACTCGACACCAAAGGTTCTAGGCAAGGTCTCCCAGCATGCCCTCTTCAGGGCCACGGCTGGTGAGTGTAGAAATACAACGGGTGGTGTGCTGAAATTTCCAGGGGAGTCAAAGGGAAGTGGGAAAAAATCCTCCAGGCCTATCCTTCATTTGGCTTTTTATTTTTAACAAATGAAAAATACGCAGAGCAGTTGTCATTTGTTAAAGTGTAGCAGAGAGAGCGAAACAGGCCAGTGGAGGCTTCATGAAGAACGCTCATTCAGAATGATGAATGTGGCTAAACACACATTTGTTCGTAAAACTTGCAGAGTGGCTGAGCATCATTAAGCATGAGGAATAGGTGCAGCATGCTGAGAAGAGAGTGGAGCAAACAGATGTTGTGAATTTTCACAGGCATCCTTCATCCACCAGTCCATCATTAATATTGTTGAAGGTGATCCTTTCTTTTTATTTAATAAGCACAAACAAAGTGCATGTGCTATGATTCTGCTGAACACCCTTCTTTTTCTATGGCAGTATGGGCGTGTGAGGAGGGAGTGTCTAGACACATCAAATCTGTGTGCCCGTAATGTGATACCAGCTTTGGGGCTATAGCTGGAGTGGGGGACCTCTTTTATTTTTCCCTTTCACTGATCCTGCAGAAACCCTGTCTGCCCCATCACGCGGCCCCGCTACCTAGAAGATTGTCCAGATCTGCTGGAGAGTGAAGATCTTTATGGCTTTTGACTTTGATATTTGCCAGTTATACTTCCTTCAGATGTATCCAACTTTTGCAGTGATGAATTACAATGTTGCCTGAAGTCAGTTGGACAGAACCATTTTGTTGTTTGTTGTTGTGGCCAGATTTTTTCAACTCGACCTGTATCATCCAATTCCACTTCTTCCCCTTCCTTTTCTTCCCTTTTACTTTCCAGGCCTTTGAGAGCATAGGTCTTGGCCCACATGTGCTTACAGGTCTTCCTCTACCTCTGTGCATTGTCGAGGCTGTTGACCTTAATCCCTCAGCCCCTCTACCACCAAACAGTAGGGAGCCCTTTCTTTTTGTAACCTCATTTTCCCATTCTATTAAATGAAGAGAGTAATGCCTTCTTTCTGGGGTTGGTCCAGGTAAAAGCATTTTGTGAATTCTAAAAAGCACTGTGTGATAATTATTAAGCTGTTTTATGAGTAACTGACCAGTGAGTTCTCCTTGTAGAGGTTTCACTAGGAGTTGTCTTTATATACTTAAATTCTTGTGGCATACTGGCCTCAAGCTTCACGTTTAGTGCCAGCGATATTGGGCCTATGAAGCTATGTCTGTTGTCACTGTGTACGTGTATGTGGGGTGTGTGTGTGTGTGTGTGTGTGTGTGTGTGTGTGTATGTATTTATTTTCAGACCAGACTAGATAGGGTAGAAAAACAAACAAAAGCAATACAGAGCAATGAAAGTCTAACACAGAGCTAGGGACAAGATACTGCTTTATTTTGCTGCTAATGAACTATGAAGAATAAAATAAGTTACACAACTTTACAGTGGCTCCATTCTCTGTGCAAACCATGCCACGTTAAGATCTTGAATACCTTCAGGCAGGAGTGAGGAACTCTGTAGTAAGTCATTTTAGAGTAGAAAATACCTACTGGGAAACTCATACCTGTTCAACTTGGTATGTTTACTTGTTGATCATTTTTGGTGGTCTGCATATGCGTTGTTTCGGTGTGGTGAGTTGAAGTGTATTTATTTGTGTGTGCTTTTGTTAAAGACCTATATCTCTCCTGTCAGAGGGACCCGCTTGTGTTGTAAATGCCAGGGCTTTTTGATGATGCTCACCTACTCTGTAGCTCTGGGTACCACGTTCAGTAGAGTTCATAGACCACAGTGCTGGAGATGGAGTTTGAAGCCGAGAAGCATTATTTTAGCTAACAGTGAGTCCACATTCTTTCTAGAGGTAACACTCTTGGTTCTTAAAGCCTTACCAACATGGCAAAAGAACACATTCACATGGCGGATGTGTTTTAATCATCTTCTTCCTTGGGCTCCCTAACTCTTCATTGTAGCACGTGTGTCCTTGGAAACTTTGAGTAGCCCTGGATTTCGTACAGTTTATTATTAAACATAAATATAACCTGAAGTTTGGAATGCTGTGTTTCGTCTGTGTGAACAGTTGCCCTCAGGAAGAACATACATACAACGTAGACTCAAGCCAATCTTGGGAGGCTGGGTCATGGGCTGTGTTTGCCATATGCTGCTGCCCAAACATTGAGAACCCCGCTGTCCCCTCTGGCTGTGTGGGCACTTGGCCAAATGCGCCGGAAGACAGGGAGTATACTTGGAGACTTCAGATAGATCGATTTGTTCCACTTAATTCCCTTTATGACCCAAAGACTTACCTGCAAATGAGGTTCAGTGGCCACTTACATTCCAGCCCAAGTGATTACTGTTCAGGGACTTGGAGATCCAAGCACCCTGTATGTTATCAGTGTTATGGCCGAGAGGCAGGTAGGGTTGGCCCTTGGCACTTTTTGGTAACCTGCATGGTATAAGAGAAATGAGTTTATTAGAATGCATGGTAATCTCTGCTGGTGCCTCTGGAGGAGTGAGGATTGTTGTTCCAGAACTGATCTCATTCTCCACCCCTTGGTCATCTCAGCCAAACCCTCTCACAGCTTAGATGGGTGGATTGGCCTTGGCCTTGGAAGGTTTTAGGCAAAGTCCCGTTACACCTCTGCCTGAGTTTCTTCCTTGATAAGATAGAGATAATGGGTCCAAACTCATAGTTTGTTGGGAGGGTTAAATTGGAAAGTTTCTCAGTTATTTAGATACTCACATTTCTCTGGCTCTCTCTCAAGCACCAGTTGAAGGTTATTCTCTATACCCAGTATTGTCAAGAAAATAATTGAAATTTTAGGATTGTCAATAAAAATTGGTCTGGCTCCAACTCAGGAGTTGGCAAACTGTGACCTGCTGCCTCTTTTCATGTATCCATGAGCTAAACATGGTTTTTACATTTTAAAATAGTAGGAAAAATCAAAAGAAGAATAATATTTTGTGACACGTGAAACTTACATGGAATTCAGATTTCAGTGACCATCCATAAATTCCACTCCTCAGATATTTAAACCTGTGTTACAAAAATTAGACTCAATTACTATTATAATATTTTGAATTTTCGTCAATAAAAATTATGTGGAAAAAATTTTTTTCTCTTGTTTGTGCCTACATAAAATCCTTGATTTTACTGCTTGGCCCACAAACCCTAAAATATTTACACCTGGCCCTTTACAGGAAGTGTTTGCCGACTCCTGATCTAAGACATTTTATAATCTCACTAGCTGAGTGGTTTTCAAACTGTGGGTCAAGATCAATTATTTGTTGGTGAAATTAATTTAGACGGTTACAAATAGCATTTTCTAAACATTTTATAAAATAAGGCAGAAAATATTAGAGTGCATTGAACATAGTAAGGTTAAACGTTGCTTTATGAAGCTTTTTTTCCAGCGGCTGTGTGTGTGTCTATACACAAGCTGAGCCGCCACCTCATTTATAGTGGATCATGGTCAAAGTGTTGGAAAGCCAGAGCGCTAGACTCTAAGCTCTTTGGGGGCAGAGAGCCTGTCTTACTCATCTTTGTTTTATTGGGCCTGGGATAACACCTGGGGGAAAAAAATGGACTTTTATAAGTGTTTCGAAGAGATGAATGAGTTCAGGAAAGAAATAGGTGTGATAATTGACCATCATGGAACTAGCTACTAAATAAGCTCTAAACATATCTTGCTGTGTTCAACTCAATGCCTGCAGTTTCCTGAAATAAGGACATGCATATCCATGGGTGGGCAAATAAATTTTCTCTTTTATTATAGAAGATTCACACAGGAAGCTGTTTTGAGTTCCATCCTGAAGGATAAATAGGCCACATGATGAGCATGGGGTATAGAAGGGGCCCGAGCACTGGACTGAGGTCCTGAGTTCTGGTGCCTGTTCCTTCTTAAACTGTTACGAATCTTGGACTAGTCACCTATGCTTCTTTGCCAAGTTCCTCAACTGAGGGGAAGTGAGGTGATAATGATGATTATTGTACACCTCAGCTGTGAGATTCAGATGAGGAAATGTGTAGGAGAGTACTTGGAAAAGGGTACATCCTCATGCGGGGGCAGTGTTCGTTATTGTGTCACATTCAAATATTTGTATCAGACCCCTACTCTGGGCAAGGCTCTGTGGTGGGCACCACGAGAAATAGAAGTTCAAGTAAAGTAGAAGTTCAAACAAGATAGAAGTTCAAGTAGAAGATCAAGAGTTGATACTGATCTGTTTTACCAGTTGAACCGTGAGGACTGTAAGGTCCCTATAAGATCTTTAAGGGTGAGAATCCTATAGTGGTCATGGTTAAATTGGTGAAAGATGAATAGCAACACAAGACTTAAAATAAGGCAATAGCAGAGTGGATGTCCTAAGGCCACCCATACCATGTCTGTGTTCAGACTCTAAAAGGTGAGGCGACATCTCTGGCTGGAAGTGGGGAGGGCAGGTGGAGGGAAGAGGGGAGGTAGTGAGAGGCATGTGAGTCTTGGATGGAGGGGAAGCATGGCCTGGTTGTGGTGGTGGCGACGGCGGCGGCAGAAAGGGGAAGCCCCTGTGGATGAAAAAGTCCCTTCCGAGTGAGTGACTCTGGACAAATTGGTGCATTACTCTCTGTGATGGGCCTGATGGTGCTGAGATAACAAAACAAAAAATCAAATGAGAAATGGAACCTGGGAGTCTAAAAAGTTAGTAAATTTTGACATTAGAAATATAATCAAGTTTCACCAATGCTTTTCTGTAGTGACAGCCAAATCCTTCCGTGTCAGAGCAACAGCGTATGGAATGTGGTTTCATGTGGCTTTTCTTCCCTGTTTCTCTTTTCCTTTTGCAAAATCAGCATTAGGCTATTTGGAGGACAGGCGAGAACTATTATGTTAAATTGTGCTACCTACAACTTAAGCTTCTGTCTTTGCTAAAACTGCCAGTTTTTATAAACAACAGAAGACAGAAAGGGTTTACTAAGAATAATGTTGAAACCCAGAAGAATCCTACAGCCTATAAATCTTAATAGAGGTTCTGAGAGTCCAGCAGGCTGGATGTGTCTCTTTTACCCAGGCTCACTCCATCTTGGCTCCCCTGTGATGACTCCAATTTTCTTGAAACACAGGCACGGTGCCTTGAATTTACTTGTGGCACTATTTGCCTACAAACAGGAATACATGCATATAACCTATGCAAATCAATAAAAACATGTCAAGACCCCTTAGATCGCACCACTCTTCTAAAATGCAATTTATCTTGCTGCAAATGAGAGTAAGGGCCTAGGTAACAAATAGCGTCTGATCATTTAACTAGCACCTGTTGTCAATGCATTTGAAAACTGCATTTTCATTGGACATACAGTAAATGCATTTTCATATATATCGAGTGGAAAAGGGAGCTGGAGTGTACATATTGCAGCCCTTTATGAATTTTATGAACAATGGATATTTTAGAGCTGTATGTTTAAAGGGGTCCTGTCAAACGCTGCAAATCTATTTGTTCCTTCCAGCGTTGGTTGTGAACACACTGTACTTTTCTTTTGGCTGCGTGTCGAAGCGCAGCAATGCTGAAAGTATAATTACAACATTCATGTTAGGGGAAAGACAATTACTATAATTTTTGTATAAAATTGAATATAACTTAAATGTGTACATGTGAAATATTAGTTTCGAAAAAAAAGTTTCTCAGGGGAAAACTGCTTTTTATAAATTACGTTTTGCAGTCATTCCCTTTGTCGGCTTAAATTATGAGCCACAGGTTTTTTGGGTTTTTTTTTAATGCAATATTTTGTTTGCAGATGGATGGCTGTTGCACAAATTCAACAACACTTAGGCTTATCAGCAACAGTGGTTTTCACATTAGTGAGCATGGTTTGGCAATATTGTTTGACATCTGGAACAAGCTATATTATACCAGACATATCAGGTATAACTGAATGGATCATTTAACTGGCATTTGTTTCAAAAACTCCCACTCTTCAGCTTTTGCCTGGCTGTCATGATGTGCCGGCAACGAAAACTGCATTCCCAGCTTCCGAGCCTCTCATCTGCTTTGACAAGCTCACAGCACTTCCCACCCTAAGTCAGGCATTTTGTAATAGTGGCCATAAGGCCATGTTCTTGCATCCTTCTTGCATCTCTATCTTTTTTTTTTTTTTTTTTTAAGAAGGGCATGATGCCAGGCAGCGGCAAAGGTCAGGGGCTTTGAGACCATCTTAGTCTGGACTCAGGCCATCAGTGGAGCTTTTTCTCTGATTTTGAGTTCTTGATTGTGGGTCCCCCGCATGTCTACATTTTTTTGAAACCGTGTCACTGGGAGATCTGTTTTGTTGAATTTCATGTATCTTAGATGGAGAGAAGAAGAAACAGGGAAGGGCCCTCCTGCATTTTCCATAAATAAAAGAACCACGTGGGGGCAGAGAGGGAAGAAGTTGGAAATAGGAGAAAACGGTAAGAGCAGAATGTTAGCGCTTAAAACTTCTCTTCATCTGTCTAGTTAATTTCCCCAAGCATTTCGGGGTATGCAGTCACAGTTTGGGGGGCTACCTCCCCAAAGTTTCATGGCATTGCTGGTACTGTTTACCTTGTTGCTCTGCTTAAGGAATTTATTCCTTAGAATCTCCAAGCCAGGACTGTGAAGAGTTCCATGGAGACGCCGGCATGAGAATGCCATGAGTGCTTTCTAAATAAGAAGTAATGCATTTATTTCATGAGTAATGCTGCTGCTGCCGCTGCTATTTCTTTATTTTTTTTTGTTTATTTGTTTTGTGTGGGAGATTCTCTCCTTAAACTCAGCAAGACACAGATTCCACCCAGCTTACTGAGAGAATTCATACCAACCACTCAATAATTAGAAGGGAAAGAGGGATTTAATTAGGTAAAGTGAATAATGAACACGTCTCAAATAAAAGGCAAACATTCAGATGATGAGAAAAGCATAGGCTTGTCTTTTTTCATTGCATTTGGTAAAATTGTTTTTATCAACACAAGTCAAGTTGAGGCTTGAGGCTAAAAGGTCTTTATTATCAGTACTAGTGTCATTGAAAGGAACTGGCCAAGGTGGTCTTACTGTTGGAAAGAAAGAGGCAGCCTCAACCCCCTTAACATTCCCTTTTAGGTTAATTGGAGCCAAAATTCATTCAGTCAGTCTTTCATTCGTTCTACAAATATTTCTTGATGATGGAATGTTACATGAAAATCACTATGTCAAGCGTGGAAAGGAGGCAAAAACACATAAAACAACAGCAGCAGCTGCAAAAAAAAAAAAAAAAAAAGAGCAATCTCATTGACAATGGTGTTAAAAAGAATAACACGCTTAGGAATAAACTTAGCCAAGGAGTTGAAAGACTTGTACACTGAAAACTACAAAACAATGCTACAAGCAATCAAAGAAGACATAAATAAATAGAAAGCCATCCTGTGTTGGTGGATTAGAAGACTTACTATTTTTTAATATATCTTTATTGGAGTATAACTGCTTCACAATACTGCGCTAGCCTCTGTTGCACAGCAGAGTGAATCAGCCGTATGCATACATACATCCCCATATCCCCTCCCTCCTGAGCCTCCCTCCTACCCTCCCTATCCCACCCCTCTAGGTTGTCACAAAGCACCGAGAAGACTTATTATTGAGATGTCCGTATTTCCCAAAGCAATCTGCAGATTCAGGGTAATCCCTATCAAAATCCCAGTGGCATTTTTGCACAAATAGAACCATCCTAAAATTCATGTGGTATCTCAGGGGAACCAGAATAGCCAAATCAATTTTGAAAAAGAACAAAGTTGGCAACCTCATACTTCCTGATTTCAAAACATACTACAAAGCAGTAGTAATCAAGACAGTGTGATACTGGCTTAAAGACAGACATACAGACCGATGAACAGAACTGACAGCGCAGAAATATACCCTGTGTAGAAGAGCAAATTATCTTTGACAAGGGTGTCAAGTTACACAATGGGGAAAGGGCAGTCTTTTCAACACATGGTGTTGGCAAAACTGGATATATGTACGCAAGAGAATGAAATTCGGTGCTTATTCTACACAAACATTCAAGATGAATTCAGGACCTGAATATAAGACCTAAAACTATAAAACTCCTAGAAGGAAGCATAGGGGAAAAGCATCAGGACAGTGGATTTGGCAGTGACTGCTTAGTATATGATACCAAAAGCATAGGCGACAAAAGCAAAAATAGACAAATGCAACTACATTAGACTTAAAAACTTGACATCAAAGGAAACAGCCAACAGAGTGAAAAGGCAACATACAGAATGGGAGAAAATATTTACAAACTATGTGTCTGATGAGGGATTAATAGTCACAGTATATAAGGAACTCCTAAAACTAACCAATAACAGAAAACCCGATTAAAAAATGGGCAAATTATTTGAATAGACATTTTGCTAAGAAGGTGCACAAATGACCAACAAACGTATAATATGCTCATCCTTACTAATCATAAGATAAATGCAAATTAAAATCACATTGAGATATTACCTCATACCCATTAGGATGGTCACTATCAAAAGAACAGAAAGGGGCTTCCCTGGTGGCACAGTGGTTGAGAGTCCGCCTGCCCATTCAGGGAACATGGGTTCGTGACCCAGTCCGGGAAGATCCCACATGCTGCAAAACGGCTGGGCCCGTGAGCCATGGCCGCAGAGCCAGCACGTCTGGAGCCTGTGCTCCGCAACCGGGAGAGGCCACAACGGTGAGAGGGCTGCGTGCCGCAAAAAAAAAAAAAAAAAAAAAAAGAACAGAAAATAACTTGTATTGGTGAGGATATAGAGAAATTGGGACCCTTGTTCCAATTGCTTGCACTGTTGCCGGGAATGTAACATGGTGCAGCCATTATGGGAAACAGTATTGAGCTTCCTTAAATAGGAAACATAATTACCATGTTATTCAGCAACCCTACTCCTGGGTATATTCATATATATATGAATTCAAAGCACATCTTGAAGAGAGATAACTTGACACATACATGTTAATTGCAGAATTATTCACAATATTCACCCAAGAGGTGAAAGTATCCCACATGTCCGTGACCAGATGAATGGATAAAGAAAATGTGGTATATACACACAGTGGAATATTATGTGGCATTAAACAAGAAAGAAATACTGTCACATTCTACAATGTGCATGAACCTTGAAGACATTAATCTCAGTGAAATAAGTCAGCCACAAAAGGCCAAGTATTATATTATTTTACTCACACGAAGTACCTAAAGTAGCTAAAATAATAGAAACAGAAAGTGGAAAGGTGTTTGTCAAGGATGGAGCAAGGGGCAAGAAGGGAAAGGGAATTTGTGTTTAGTGGATATAGACTTTCAGTTTTGCAAGATGAAAACGTTCTAGAGACCTGTTGCACAACGATGTGAATATACTTAGCACTGCCGAACTGTGCATTTAAGTGGGTAAGATGATAAATGTAATGCTATGTGTTTTTACCACAATAAAAACAACAGCAAAAAATCCAAAGTACATGCTGGTCCCTATCCTCGAAGTGTCTTAGAATCTAGTCAAAAAGATGTAATTTTAGCTGATTTGCAGTAGATATTATTGTAGGCAGGGAGTAGGCAGGGAAGGCTTCCTAGAGGAGGTAGGTCTTGGGCCTTTGTCGTTGCAGCCCTTGATCCACTTGGTGGGCCTTTTACACCTTCTGGCTGCTGGTGGGGCAGTTCAGGTTTTCACAGCACACTGCTGAAGTAGAGTGTGGGTTTTCTTTGGGGGAGTGGAGGGGAACCCAGTTACTTCACCAGCTACGTTAGCAGCTTTCTATCCAAGGTCACTGTTTTTGTTTGTTGGTTGGTTTGTTTTTTGGCCTCACTGGGCGGCATGTGGGATCCTAGTTTCCTGAGCAAGGATGGAACCTGCGCCCCCTGCAGTGGAAGCTCAGATTCCTAACTACTGGACTGCCAGAGGATTGCCCCAAGGCAACTGTTAATTCAGCCGGCCTACAAACATGCCTCTGTGCTCTGCTGAGGCCCACTGATGGGACCCAGCATTAGGCATCCGGGCCTACCTACCTCGTCCCTTCCTTTCCTCTTCATGGGTTTTCGTACGCATCTGCCTTCCAAATTTACTTCCAGATTCCAAAGGAGAACTAGGCTCATAAATCTTCATGATACCCCAAAGTGAAATTATAATTTTACCCACTAGAGTTGTTACCTTAATGCCTCTCTAATTATCTTGTGTATTCAGACTTTAGATACTCACTGAGGAGGAAAAGTGAAAGCAGGGGAGGACAACAGCCTGCATCTCTCTTCTGCTTCAGTTTCATCTGTCTCATAGGTCTTCTCTTTGGGAAAGAGATGTGGCTCATTTTGCCCTCAGAGCCATCCTTGCGCTTGTCCTGTTTTGCTCTCTGTCAAAGGGGGCTGTCATAGGAGCATTTCCCAAGCTTTCTCATCAGCTGGCTTCCTTTTGGGTTTGACCAATGGGAGGTCCTGGCAGGAGACTGGAAGGCAGGAGGAAGCGATAAGCCAGGGTACCTCTCTCCGTCCCCTGTCCCACTCCACCTCTGGCGGCGTTGCTATTGGGGGCTGACTCTCCGCTGTAGCCCTGATTGCTACAGGATAAGGCCTGCCAGGATTCTGGCTTTAGTTGGTGACCTTGTCCTAGTCCTCGCTTTTGTCTCTTGACAAAAAGAGACAAAAAAATCCCGAAAGCAGGAGAGGTTTCTTGCTGTGGCTTTTCCATCATTTGTATATCCAATTCCCTGCATTAAATTCCTTCTGTTGTAAATATTAGAAGCAGTTCCTATTTGCTAGTTTTGACCCTAACTGACACCTGACGACTTCTTGGTAGTCCGTGGGCCTTCAGAAAGCCCTAAACAGTTCTATTGAGTAAAAACCTGTGTAAAGCAGGAAAGCAATATTGGAAATGAACAGTGTCAGTTTGGGTATGACCACTCATTTCAGTGTTAGTTATAGCAGAATGCTCTTTGCTGGGTCTGTAGGCAAAGGTGAAAGCAATTGATGACAGTGTGAAGGTAAACTGGTCTGTGGTTCATGAGTCTTACTTTACTCGTGGTAGCATATAAATTGTGAAATGGGATGGAAATAAATGCTGGATTCCCAGACTTTATTTTAGATCATTAATATGATAAACATGGTATTTTCATATTAAAGAAACTCCCATAACCCAGCATGGTTACTCTATCCAGTTTAATAAGGCCGTATTTATTATATGAGCACCTTGACAGTCGGGCATCAGGCCAGACATAAACTAGATAGAAAAGAGTGTTTGGATTGGGAATAAGAAAAGATTAAAAACTCATCTGCAGACTATATTTATATTAGTCTTTAGCCATTTTTGCATCTTATTTGAGATAAAAAGGTATAGTGGGATTGTTATGAAAGTTGCCATTGATGGAGTGTTTTATTTTAGGAGTTTCATAGTCCCATTGGGGTGTGTTGGAGCTGTCCCAACAAGCTATTGAAGCCCTCATTAGCTTCAAGAGTTGGTTATTCCCATTCAAACTTAAAAGCATTCAAAACTTGATGTCATTTTCTACTTTTTTTTCTCGTCCTTGGTTTTTTAAGCTGCCGAGAAATGCTGGGAGAGTAAGACAAACAAGTCTTTTCTTGTTATCCCTGTGACACCATCTAGTTTTCCTATAGGGAAACTGGGGACCAAATGACTGTGGAGTGATATAGAAAACATCAAAGTCAAAGCAACCACATATTCAACAATAGTGATGCAGCAGTGACTTGGGTCCTGGGGTTTAGCAGCTAAGAAATCACTCAGTTCCTGCTCTCATAGAGCTTATAATCCACTGGAGGAATAAGGTCATTTAGGACTAGAATCAGGGGAGTTGCAGGGGTTTGGAAGGCAGAGAAAAGGTATCTAGATAAACTTGGTAACTTGAAGTTTGAAAAATGAGGGAATTCACTTGGTAAGCATTGAGAGAGGAGTATTCTGGCCAGAGCGTGCAAGCGTCTGGAAGTATGAACAGGAGAGACTGTTATTGCTTTATGGGAAATAACACAGAGGTATTTTAAAGTTGGATCTTTCTGAAAGTAACATAATAGCTTTTTTTTTTTTAATTATTGTTGTTATTTTCCTAACCTCACCTAGGAGAAGATCATTTTGGTAGAGGTTGTTGTTCAACATGATTGAATATGATTGGGTATTATTACTTGCTGATGGGACTTAATTTTCTCATGTTTAAATGTGATCCATTATCTTGTGTCTAGAACATATTAAAATGACTTTAAAATGAGAAACAAGGGGACTCTGGTTATTTCAGTGCAAATGTACTTGTTTATTGAACTAAACTGAAGGGTGCTGGGATATTTTAATGCTAAGATTACATAGATGCTCAAATCCCAGGGTTATAGGGCTAGATCAGCCATTTGTGATATTGAGGCTGCCCAGACCACAGTAGTCACTCAGGGTTTATTGTCATTTTTAAGCCTTATTCTGTTCGGTTTTTCCTGCTGGCTTTTCTTTTTCATTCTTTCCTTCTCTCCTTCCAACTCAAAACATCAACTTGCAATACCCCTGATAAAACTCATTTATAATGCTGACCAAATTTTCTGGCTTCAGCCAGCTGTTCAGTTGTTTCTGTTTTTTTTTTTCTGGTGGAAGGCACCAAACTCTTCTCACTACTTGTTCTGAAGATAAATTAGCGACTTCTAAATAATGCAGTGAACCCTAATTCTCTTTGATTAGTAGCGAGTTAGATGATAGCGACCCATTGAAATTGGCCATCAGCATAAATAATGAGTGAATGAACTGATAAAATGCAAAGTCACCGGCCGTCATAAATCAAATGAAATCCACTTTCTCTGGAAGTCACTGAAATTAGAAGTCCATGCTCCTATTAATTATTTTGCCTTCTGAAGACGACAGTGTTATAAATCAGCCTTGAAAGGCCCTTCACTTAGGCAGCTGAAGGAGCACGGCTGCCTGCAAATTGCTTTGTGTATGCACCTAATTGTTTCTTAAGTAATCCACCTTTGTAGCCTGGCTTTGGGAAACGAAGAAGGTCCCCTTCGGTGGAGATCCATGAAAGTGGCCTTAGGAAGGGCCTTAGAAAGGGCCAAAGTGGAATGGGAAGTTATCTATCCCCTTCCCTAGAAAAGATATCCCCACAGTCCTTATTACCTGACCCAGACCCCATCAGGGCCAGGCATTGTTGGAGTGGTTTTCTATGGCAGGGGCCAGGAGGCTGGCGCGCTAGGCCTCAGGTCATTTTATCCTCTTGCCTCAACTCAACTTCCAGCCAGGTCAGAGAAGCCAAACTTCACATGATTTCAGTGAAAAACAAGACTTTTAAAATTGGGGAAAAAACAGGGATGGAAAACTTTGATTTCTCAGGTTCATTTTAAGAGTCATTGTAATCTGCATATATGAGGTGTGAAATGACACCTAATTTTTGCTAAAAGGTGGGTGGGAAATGATATTCATTTAGGAGGCTATTTTGCAACAGACATTGAAAAAAAGCAGTGTTCTGCAGAAAAGAGGTTAATTGCATCGTAGGAGACATTGTAAATGAATTTCATTTTGGACCACTACCTGTCATACATGAGGTTCTGAAGGTGAGACCACTTCTCTCTGAGGGGTTGGTGTCAAAATTTTGTCCAGCTTTGCCATGTAACCCTGTATCGTTAGTGAATCTGGACAGAGCTCTCCAGGAAATTCTCTGCTTCCCATCGAGTGTGTGTGATTTTTTTTTTGTTGGCCTCTGTGGAGACAAGGATAGCAGTTTTATGGGGGTGAAGACAGGCTTCAAAAGGAGGTAGCCCTTGGGACCTTGGGTGCTAGTTGGGGTACAGTCAGGGTACATACACGAACTGTAGCTTCAGTGTGGTGGTGGGGTCAGGATAGAGTTTTAAAGGAAAAAGCATTTTTTTTTCTCTTTTTGTTAACTTCTTACCATCTGCTGCAGGCCTGCCAGATTTGCCTGGGGGCCAGTGCACGAAAGGTAAATACTAGCCCTGGAAAATGAAAATTATCTCCTGTGTTCTATGTGGAAGCACATTCTGTTACTTCTTTGTGTTTTGATAATTTGGGTGTCCTAGCCTGTTTTGAATCATCCGTGCAAAGAAGGGGTGTGTGTATGTGTTCCCACATAGCTGAAAGAACAACCTAGTGTTAAAGTGAGTGCTGTAAATTGTCCTGTATGAGTGGGTTCTGAGGTTGGGGTTAGTTGCCACTAGATCATTTGTGAATCTGAATAGCCTGTTCTGAAAACTAAACTTACTGATGTATAAATGAGCATTATGTCATGAGGTAGAAAGGAGCAATTACTTCCTGGGATATTGAATCCTAAATGCAAAGATGTTCTGGGTTGTGTCTTTGTTTTTGTTTTTTTTACATTTTTTTTTTTAAAGAGTCAATTTTATTTATTTATTTTTGGCTGCGTTGGGTCTTCGTTGCTGCGCGCGGGCTTTCTCTAGTTGCGGCGAGTGGGGGCTGCTCTTCGTTGTGGTGCTCGGACTTCTCATTGCAGTGGCTTCTCTTGTTGCGGAGCATGGGCTCTAGGCACGGGGGCTTCAGTAGTTGTGGCTCGCGGGCTCAGTCGTTGTGGCGCACGGGCTTAGTTGTTCCACGGCATGTGGGATCTTCCCGGACCAGGGCTCGAACCCGTGTCCCCTGCACTGGCAGGCAGATTCTTGACCACTGCGCCACCGGGGAGGTCCCTGGATTGTGTCTTTGAAAGCAGCCAAGTCTGTAGTTTCACGGTGGTTCCATGGGCCGTTCCACACCCTTGGGGTGGGAGGCTGTCCCAATCCCCTGGACACCTCCACAACTGCCTCATCCCCAGTGCTGAGCCTCCCAGACTCTTGGCAACTTCCTCCCACAATGGTGGAGTTCTGCTTGTCGTAGGAGAGGGGTCATGGAAGAAAATAGAGCTTACGGTCTTCGCTAGCTGCTTCTGGAAATCCAGGAGGCTCCTGACGGTGTTCTGTGCTCCAGGGCAGAGCAAGACCTTTGTGGCGACCCGTCCCGGAGTTGATCTCCTGGTGTGTCTGTCTTGGTCCTCTTTTTGCTTGGCTTTGATTTTGGAGTGTTGGTTATGTAATGGGGGTCGCAATAAAGATTGGTGGATTGTTGGAGACACGGTAAGAGTGGGAGAGGAGTTCATCTGAGTTAGTAGTATTTGTTGGATTTCCTTCTGTTTCTGAGGTTTTTAGAGGATAAGCTAGGTCCTGACCCATCTGTACGACTGTGTCCTCCTGGAATGAAACATTTCTTGCTCACAGTTTATGGGTTTTAGAGCATCCTTCTTCTTCTTGGGTGATGCTCCCTTGTGTGACACATAACCAAGGTGACCGCATGTCCTCGTTTCCCTGGGAGAGTCTCAAGTTATGCCTGTTTTTCTGATATAATTATTAATAGTGATCCCCTCCTCCCTCTGATTCTCAGAAGTACGGAGATTTGGATGACCACCCTATACGTGATACTTGAAAGGAATTTTTATATGTGTTGCTCCAGCCCCATAGGGACAGTGGCATATTGACATAATCAAGGCCTTGGAAAGAGGCAAACATTGAATTTGTCCCTTAGCGTGTGACCTTGGGCTACTTAAGTTCTCTGAGCCTCTTTTTCTTTATCTATGAAATGAGGATCATTGTACATCTCTCACAGATGTGTGCTGAGGATTAAATAAAACAACCTGTAAAGAACCTAGCAAATTCCTGGGCAGATAGATAGGTGGAGGATAAAACATTTGTCCTTTCTTCCTCAGAATAAGCCCAGAAACCTAGTGGAGGGAGCAGAGACTTTGCCATGCTTCTGAACCTGACTTTGATGCATACAGTTAAGTCAGCATCAGCCTCAGTGTGACACACACACACACACACACACACACACACACACACACAGAGAGAGAGAGAGAGAGAGAGAATGGGAGAGAGGAGAGAGAGAATCATTCCCTGCCACTTCTGTGCGAAAGAAAGAATGTGAAGAAAGTCCCTCGCCCCAAGCCTCTTGGAATTCCCACTACAAAGAGATGAAAATGATAGCCACATAAGAGAGAGATGCTGAATTTGCTTTTCAGGAAAAACAAATTATGGATTTATCATCTGTAGCAAAAGGAGCAGGAAGAGGTGCAATACACGGCTTTGCCTTTCAAATATAATATGTTGGTGAAAATAATCTATTGGTCTTGAAGCCTCTGTCTCTTCCTCGGTGAAATGGCAATAAAAAGATTGTAGTAGGGGGCAGCTTCCCTGGTAGCACAGTGGTTAAGAATCCGCCTGCCAATGCAGGGAACATGGGGTCGAGCCCTGGTCTGGGAAGATCCCACATGCCGTGGACCAACTGAGCCCGTGTTCCGCAACTACTGAGCCTGTGTGCGCACCTGGAGCCCATGCTCCGCAACAAGAGAAGCCACCGCAATGAGAGGGAGCCCGTGCACCACAGTGAAGAGTAGCCCCCGCTCGCTGCAACTAGAGAAAGCCCACGTGCAGCAACGAAGACCCAACGCAGCCATAAAAAAAAGAAAAAAAAAAAAAAAAAGATTGTAGTAGGAGTTAAATGGGGCCATACATGGAAAGGAGCCCTACAAGCTGCACTGGGCCGGGCACACACGGGGGATCATGGTTTTCCTGCTTTTACAGAGCTGAGGCACCCAAACACCTGAACACTAGCCCAGGAGTAAAATGACCACGGGAGCAATGCTGTGCCGTGTGCTGAGATTCACACGTGTTTACAGTGATGCTCATTAATACCTTGTTCTTTCTCTGAAGTCACAGGAGAGCACACACAGCTCTGTTTAACTGGTCCAACGGGGATTGGCATTTTTAAAGCAATTTGTGCGGCTTTATAGAGATTACTGTTCTCTTTCACGTTTTTAATTAGTGCAAAAAAGTGTTTATTTTCCTCAAGATTTCCAGCCCAGATGGCTCAAAGTCTGTAGAAGAAGGTTACAGAGTGCCAGCGGCCATGCCTGGCTGTCAGATGTGCCCCCCCTTGCGGCATGGGGGGCACAAACTCTGAAGCCCTCTGTGCCTGCCCGCTGACAGTGCCTTGGCCTCTCTGTCCACTCAGGAGAGGCGGGCGCCCAGTGGGGACTCTGCTTCATCTTAGTAAATGGCTGTGTGCAGATCACACTGGGCCAGCTGCAAAGGTGCTTGTGGCTTGCAGGAGCCGTTGGTAGGAGAAGATAAAACTTAACTGTGCATTTCCACTCCTGATCCTTCTGGTACCTTCCCTCCCCCTCCTCCTTCCACTGATAATCACAGAACAGTCTGGCAATGCATAAGGCCCTTCAGCTGAACTTAGACCTCAGCGGGATTCCTGTTGAATTTAGTTAGCTAATACCTTGCATAGCACTTAACGTGTGCTGAGTAGCAGCAATGTTTACTTGACTACTATGATGTTTGTGTCCCTGCCACAAATTCAGATGTGGAAACCTAACCCCCAACGTGTGGTATTAGGAGGTAGGCCCTTTGGGAGGTCATTAGGTCATGAGAGTGGAGCCCTTATATATGGAATTAGTGCCCTTATAGAAGAGGCCCTAGAGAGCTCCCTGGACCCTTTTTTTTTTTTTTTTTTTTTTTTTTTTGCAGTACGCGGGCCTCTCACTGTTGTGGCCTCTCCTATTGCGGAGCACAGGCTCCGGACGCGCAGGCCCAGCGGCCATGGCTCACGGGCCCAGCCGCTCCGCGGCATGTGGGATCTTCCCAGGCCGGGGCACGAACCCGCGTCCCCTGCATTGGCAGGTGGACTCTCAACCACTGCACCACCAGGGAAGCCCCTCCCTGGACCCTTTTGCCATGCAAAGACACAGAAGTCTGCAACCCGGAAGAGGGCCCTGATCTCAGACTTCCAGCCCCAGAACTGTGAGAAATAAATTTGCTCATAAGCCACCCAGTTTACAGTATTTTGTTATAACAGCCTGAAAGGACTAAGACGTTGACCAGGTCACACTCCTCAGAATGGTGGGACCAGGATTTGGGCCAGCTGCCACCACCGTCCTTGCTTGACACTGTTTTGCTTCTTATCCTGCTTCATTCTAACCTCTTCCTTTTTTGTTCGTTTGGTTTGTTTCTTTTTTTGTTTGTTTTATAAATTTCAGATAACACTGCGCATGCTTTGGAGAGTTTTGGGGGGAAGGTTGCTCTGCCGTGTCTTTTTATTTATTGAATTACACAAGTACAGCATCCTCTGGACTAACTGCTGAGGCTCAGTTGTCTTTGGCTGAGCCTCAGCCTGACCCACCCTCTTCCCCAGAGATAATCACATCAGGAGTTTGCTGTGTTTACTTATCTTTCTTCTGTAAATTTATACACTCCCATGCATAGATGTATATGTACACATACTAGGACTTTATGATACTATCTAAGGTCAGTAGCTTTCTGTTTTCACTTGTTGGTATGTCTTAGATATCTTTTCCATCAGTGCATGGAGATATACTCACCCTTTTTGACTTGTGTGCAGTATTCCATAGTGCAGATATGCCAAAGTGTGTTAGACCATTAGCTTTCTGTGGGCATTTTGGTTGTTAGTCATTTCTCCTTGTCACATCAGTAATGAATGGCCTTGTTATGGGCCTCTTTGTGTACACGTGCAAGTGTTTCTCTTGGGTGTATTCTAAAAAGTAGAATTGCTTAATCATAGCGTATGCATATTTTAAGTTGTAATGGATACTATAAAATTGTCCTCCACTGACCCATTTCTGCCAACATTTGGTATTAGCACACTCTCAAAATTATTGCAATCTATTGGATATAACACAGTGTATCTCATTGCCATTTAAGATTTTCATTTTCTTGCCAAGTTTGAGAATCATTTTGTATATTTATTGTCTAGTTTTTTTTTCTGTTTTGAATTGCCCATGTATATTACGTGCCCATTTTCCTATTGACTTGTGTGACTTTTACTTACTTAATGATTTCTAGTAAGTCTTTGTACATTCAGGTATACTTGACCTCAGTCTCTCATTTTGCAAGTGTTTTCTTCCAGTCTGTCGCCTTTCAACTTTATGGTGCTTTCTATTACACACAGGTTTTTAATTTTGATGTTGTCAAATTAGCAAGTCTTTCCTTTATGCTGTTTTCTGTCTTGTTGCAGGCCTTCCTGACCCTTAGGTCATAAATATATTCTCCTGTATTTCTTCTAAAACTTTGATTTTAAACCTTTTAGGTCTTGATCCATTGGAAATAAATAACTAATCTATATCTATATATAGATATACATATGAATGCACTCATGTTGAGATCAAATATATATATATATTTTTTCCCCCCAAAATGGTTAGCCAATTGACACAGAACCATTTGTTTTAGGCCATTTTGCTAACTATTTTGAAATGCTGTTTTTATCACATACAAAATTTCTAATTAGACGATAACTGGACTCTGTTCTGTTCACTGATCTATGAACAGAACAGGACTATGTTAGCTGCCTGTGTTCTTGGGAAGCTAGACCATTATGGCATTTCTAGGTCTTCTCTCAAAGCCCACTATTGCTTGTGTGGCCCATATTATCACTAACATTGAGATCGTTCTCACAGGCTCTAATTGAGGCATAAGAGTTGGCCTGATTTTTGGCAGCGGGATGTCCATCAGAAGATATAGGTTCTAATTTTAATCCTGCTGTCAGCTCCATGGCCACAGATCACTTAGTGCCCTCTACACAGTGAGGAAGAAGTTAGATTGAGTAAGCTTGGGATCCTGACTGGTGCCTGTGACTGAGGGGTTTTGGGGTAAATGTTTCACTTCTCTGTCTCATCTATTAATAGGGATATTATCATCTACCTCTCAGGATCATTTTAACGAATCTTTATAGAAATACTGTATTAGGGAACATTTTGTTAATTATAAAACAGCACAAATACTGATACTGCATACTGATGTGTACAGGCTTTGTTTTTATTTTGGTTCAATAAAGTTAATACACCTTTGTCTCACCTACCTCAGAGAGCTGTTCTGAACGTCAAATGGGATGTGCTTTGAAAAAACTGAAAATGCCATCCAGATTATTTATTGCTGATGAATCCCAAGAGGTGGACTGGAATTGACAAATATTAACCAAGCCCGTGGGGTTATTGTAGTGAAGGAGGGTCATATTAATAGGGTATCCTCCAGGGAGAATTAGGGGAGCCAGATTTATGAGGCCCCTTAAGTCTTCACCCACTTGAATGAATAAAGGTATAGCGTTGGTCCTTTAAAAGGGTGCAGGTGGTCTTTTAAGTGTGAATACCAGGCAATGAGTGCTGTATGGAATTCTTGTGCTAAGATGATCAAATGGAGGGTGGGGCTGGCTACAGGTTCCCTTGTCTTATCAGTGGCTATATCCTGTTCTTGTGTTATAAAAAAAAAAACAAAAGTTTGAGCTTTATTTGCTTATAACTTGTGTAATCCTTCCCCTTTTTTGCCCTGCCTACCCCTACTTTCACATTGAACCCCAATCTTCAACACTTAAGCAACCATCAAAACACGAAGTCATTGAATATTAAAGTGAGAGACTGGAAAAAGAAAAACACATTAACAGGACTTGTTATTATATTGACAACAGTCTTTTTCCTTCTGGGGGGCAATAGTGCTACTTGTGATACACTGTTAAATTGGTGACTCTAAGTAAACCATGCCTCCTGGTATGTACGCCTCAGTGTAGTTTCCTTCCATGGTGACTCTGCACTTGGCCAATGGGACATTAACATGTGTGGCATGCAAGCAGAAACTTAGTAAGGGCTTGCATGGTGGAGGTGGTCTTGGAACATTTGCTCTTAAAGTCCACCTGGCAGGTTAAGAAGCTCAAGCTAGCCATGTGGAGAGAGAGAGAGGTCACTGTCCCCAGGCATTGTCCAGGCTCTTGACGTGTGAGTGGAGCCACCTTGGACGTTCTGTCCCCTGTCGCCATCTGACAGCAAACACATGAAGCCTCGAAGTGAGAGCAGTAGAAGAACTGCCCAGCCGAGGCCCTATTAGTCCACAGAATTATGGGCGAATGAAATGGTGGTTGTTTAAATCCACCATGTTTGTTATCTAGCGATAGATAGCTGTGACACTGGGTTAAAACACACACACATATTAAACTCAGTTTAATGTATGAGGATTCACTGGCTTTTCATATCTGAGAAGTTGGTATTTTTAGACTTGAGTTCAGCCTATTTTACCTGAAGACTCTCATTTACCTTCCTAATTTAATCCACCCTGAACACCAAGGTGAGGTGTTGCATTTAGAGTATGTCCATTTCATCAAGGAAAAGGTGCAAGAAGCATTCGTCCCTTTCCCGTCTAGGCCAGTTCCCTTCCCATCAGGCCCCCTAGATCCAGAAGGGCCCATAGGAGGAGGTGACTGGGTAAGGATATTTATTTCCGCAGCTTGCATCCCCAGGGGAACCTGGGAAAATTTATAAATCCATCATTTCAAGTCATTAGGCGGCATGTTGGTCAGTACAGGAGACTGTCTTCTCATTAATTCAGGAGAGATTTACTTGTGTCACCCTCATTAGTATTTATGGGATTTATCCACATCAATCGCTAGTGCATTAACAGGGAAATAACTAAACCTCCCAGGGTTTGTTGGTGCTAATAAAATGAGCTGGAAGTTCCAAAAATCACCAGAAGTATTCTAAACCGGGGCCTGTAATTGATCCTTTCAAAGTACCCTCAGGATGTTTTCCTGTTTGCTTCCCATCCAGCGACATTTGCATATTAGCACAGATTCTAAGGCCTTCTGTGAAGTTTTACGAGTAGAGCCCATTTCTTACCATGAAATGATGGTGGGCAACCCAACAGAGTGTTGAAAATATCATTGTTGCACCAAAGAACCTAGGTAAACAGTGGGTTAAGTTTCTTGTAATTCTTTTTTGTTTGGTCCTGGCTTATAAAAAAACAAAACAAAACCACCCTGCATGTAAATATATTTTTTATGTATTCTGAACATAAAAGATAGCTCTGTCCTACCATATTGATTTATTAGATTCTCTGACATTTTAGTTGTGGTCGTTATGTTATATTTATGAGATGAATGTTGGAGTCCCTCATTATGTTATCCTCATTTATTTTACATACTTTTATGGCTGGTTGTGCATCGCTTTACAGTTAAAGCTTTATTGCAGCTGTTAGCGTTGGGGGGGAGGGGAAGGCAAGTAGTTATTGATCAGAATTTACATGTTTACTGCTGTAATCATGATTTATTTAATCTGTTTGCACATATAAATATAAGTCCACTCTCTGAAATAAAAAATATATACTGTATCTATATTTTAGGAGTATTCTTGTCACTCTCATATGCTTTGGAGTAGAGACTTTGGGGATGATCTAGTGTTCTGTAGATGAGCGGTTTCCTTGCAGCCTGGTGGTGAAGAGCGTGGCCTTTGGAGCCAGACTGCACGGGCAGTTCAAATCCCACCTGTACTGCTTACTGCTTTGTGTCTTGGGTTGAAGTATTTATCCCTCAGTGCTTCCAATTTCCATACCTGTAAAATGGGGATGATATTAGTATTTATATCATACATTGTGAGGATTAGAAGATTAGTATTGGTAAAAGTATACTTGGCCCAGAGAAATTGCTTATTATGTGCTAGTCATTAGAACTCCAATAAGTAGATGGTTAGGGAGATATATTGGAAAGCCTCAGTTACTTTCAAGTGGGGGCCTTGAATGTAGTTTTGATTCAGCAGAGCAAGAATACTTAGAAGGTATGCCCTAGCAAAGAAAGAGAAGAATTCCTTGAAGTCCGAAATGTAGTCCTAAAGATTTATTTTCATATATATTGTCTTAAAATGTGTTTTTATTCGGGGTCTGCCATTAGTTAGCTTCTAAAGATCAACCTCCCTCTGCCTCAGTCTTCTCATCCATCACTTGGGTTTAATAATGCTTATCTAGAGTATGATATAGTAGTGACATGGATCCTGGGTTAGAAGTCAAAAGACGTTTTACAGCCTCACGTCTTCCACTGAATATCTGTGGCAAAAGGCTTATTATTATTATTATTATTATTTAAAGGGGCCAAGTCTCTGTCTCCAGGGTTATGTTGAGAATCAGATGAGTTGATATTGGTGATAAGAACTCTAGGTACTGTAGAGCACTACATAAATGTTAGGAAACCATTAATAATGCCACTTAACAAAGTTGTTGCAAAGATAAGATGCTAACTGATGTGAAAAGCCTCTGAAAAAAGCGGCATGTGCTTTGTGAACACTGAGCACATAGGAAAGACTTGGCTCTATGACCCCCTGATGTTCTGGGTCTGAGTCCCAACTCTTTCGAAGAGACAAAGGCCTAGAAGGACCCTAGGCTTCCTGGATCCTTGGTTCCAAGGAATGTTACCCTTTATTCGACTCATGTGCTGCTGTTTGGCCATATCCTTAGGGGAAAAAAAACAAGTCTTGCTCTTGTAATTTCCTTACTGTTTGTCTGTTGGGTATAAGACTGTGTATTTTATTTGTTTCATTTAATGTTAAGTCACACATTCTGCCCTAGTACCAGCGACTCAGCATTTGCATTTTACACTTTACAGTTTGGCAGTGATTCTTTGAAATAATTTACTTCTATCGTCTTCCTTCAGATTTTCAGGGAATAATCCATCTAGCAAAGCAGTTTATCCATTCTATATTTTCATTTCTATTTTGAGGCTCTTTAGCAGAACTAAATGATTTTTAATCAGATTTCTAGGCTACTCCATCATAATTAGGTTGAGAATTATGAATTGTGCACATCCCACCTCCTTGTGATAGGTAAGTGAATCAGAGATCATCATCACAGGATTTTCAGAGCCCTTCAGGATGGTTTATGACTTTTAAAGAAAAACCTCCAAATTTTTCACTTAATGTAGCTTAAAACATTTGTAGGAGAACCTGTGATGTTTTCCCCTTCTTTTTATCCTCTATCTGAAAAGGCTATTGCCTGTTAAACCTGCCCTACCCGCCCCCAAATCACTTGGACTCTGAAAATTTTATGTAGCTATGTTTTGAGAAAAAGTTAATCAAAATTGAATCTCAAAAATATTTTGCTGAGTGAAATGTCATGCACAAAAGAGTACTTACTATATGGTTCCATTTTTATGTCATTCTAGAACTAATCTGGGGTTGCTTCTGGGGGACAGAGATTAACTTGGTGGGATGGTTCAAATTAGAAACGTTCTGGATCTTGATAGAGGCGGTTATACACAGGTGCATGTGTTTGTCTAAACTGATTAAATTGTACACTGAAGATCTATGCATCTCACTCCATGCAAATACACCTCAATAAAAAAATAAATTATGACTAACCTGTTGTTTTCATATGTCATTTTAGATGTACCTTTAATGATGACTTAAAGCGATGGAAAATTTGAGGCAATGTGGTGCCTTTTCCTTATACCTTTTAAGCCACGACTTAAAGGAAAAGATGTTACATCACGATGCCAGTTCCTCTAAGTCACTGGAGGTTTGGAAAAAAAAATTGTCTGTCAGCTCTGCTGGCTATGGTTCAAGTGGGTACCTGCTGTCTGTTAGCTTTTATAAGAAGCTGTTACTCATTCTAAAAATGTTCCCTTCTGCTGCCATTTGACTTATATGGAGGAATAATTTCTTGGCTAATTTTTTTTGGGGTGCATGCTTCTGAAATACAAATCTGCTTTTTCTAATGAATCATTATCGTGTACACCGTAAAGGTTATTCACTGAAAGCTCAAGAAAAAAAGCAATGAAAACTAATTTTGATTGTTAATGGAAATGTATTTTTAGTCTTAAAGAGCTTCCCTCGGCAATGATTATAGTTATGCCTCTTGGGTGTTTTGGGACTTTTAAATTTACATCTAGTAGCTCTTTTTCATTTAGCAGTTAATCTTTTAACGGAGCTCTGCAAATTTGTTCTTCAGTCTAGTGTTAGGAAAGGATTGACAGAGAGATTTTATTTCTTTCCTATTCAGTTTTCGCCCCCTCTTCATGGTGCTTGCATGGGCCCAGGTTGCGCTCGTTCTTGTGTTAGGCTGCATCCTGGTGTGATTGTGGCTATGCGGGCAGCCGAGGCCGGCAGGGAAAGGCTGGAGATGAAGGCCTTGCTTTCCTGCAGCCATGGGCTTCCGGGGCATGGCTAGCTGCCTCTGCTCCATGCAGCACAGAATGGCCGCACAGCAAGTGAGCTCGTAGAATGTGTTTGCGGCAAGTGGGCAAAGCTCAACATTGTGACCCAAGGATTGGAAAATAGCCTATAAGGAGACTGGCTTGCAGCTGCCTGCCTCTGGCTTCAGACTCCAAAGCATCTGGAGGCATGTAGGGAGATTCAGAACAACAAGATGCAGAGCTTTTTAGCAACTCAGACAGCTTGCTAGTCGTGCTAATTCTTTGCTGACTTCAGAGAGCGGCAGGGACAGCTTAAGTGGGAAGGGAAGGGGTTCTGGCCGGAAGCTTGCTGAGGTTCTGCCCTCTTGTTAAAGAACGGAGTGGTGCCAATTAACCTGGTCACCTGATGAGAGAAAGCTCAAGCCACCACTGAGAATCCTTCTCTTGGTGAAAACTGACCTCCCCCCATGAAGCCAGGGAGCAGCGAGACATTTGGGTATTTGCAAAGCAGCGCTGAGCGTTAGGGAACAGTTGAAATTAATCCTGTGTACCGCAGCTCCTGAGAAAGCAAGCCAGCCTCGCATGTCAATAAATCTAGATCTGTTTGAAGCTCACGTCACTAAATCTTCATCTTGACTGTTTGCTGGTGGTGTCAAGAGCTGCCCTGGAAGATGAATTGGAGGGGAGGATGCAAAAGGAACCATATTAAACTGCAGCTCTGATAAGTTTAGTTAAGAGGCAGGAGATGTGTCCTTGCCATGACATTCAGTGGCTGGTATTTGTTTCCCTTTAAATAATATGCTGTACATCTGTGAGAATGATGGTTTAGGGCTGGTGACATTGCATTTCCACCAAGGTTACTGCCTTCTGGACAGGCAGGCTCTCTTCTTTCTTGCTCTATCTCACACCCTGTCAATAAATATCCTCTTGTCTGAGGAAGTGAGATACAGATTTTAGAGCTGACACCAGAGCGTCTTCATTTCTAGACGCAATGAGGTTCAACCCATGTGTAGAGAAGGGTGGGAGGTAGCGAGAAATGAAAGGGACTGTGGGAAGCAGTTTTCCTTATGAAACTGTCACATGAAGCCCAGCAGCACCCAGTGGGGAGATACCAGCATTTTGAGAATTTCTCCCTGAAAACCTTGTTTTCGTAAGCCAAGAGATGGAAAATCTGGGTACTCAGGGCTTTGGGTTCTGTTTTCTCCTGCTGTTCCCCTCTCTAGTTACCTTGTTTTCTCCTTACTGTAGTTACAGATCTACGACTTAAGACCGCAGTCAGCAAACTTCTTCTGTAAAGGGCCAGATAGTAAATATTTTCGGCTTTGTAGGCCAATACAGTCTCTGTTGTAACTCTTCCACTCTGTCCTTGCAGCACAAAAGCAGCCGTGGCCCACCTATAAATGAATGGGTGTGTCTGTGTTGTGGACACTGACATTTGAATTTTATATCATTTCCCATGTCGTGAAAGATTATCTCCCTCTTTTGATTTTTTTCAACTATTTAAAAATATAAAAACCAGTCTTAGCTTTCAGGCTGTACAAAAACAGTGGGCTCGATTTGGACCGTGGGTGTAGTTTGCTGACCTCTGACCTATGATTTTGCTCTGTCTTGTTACTTTCCTTTTGTCAGTGTGAAAAGATGGGGGCTGTCCCTTTTGGCTGGTTAACGTTGCCGACCTAAAGATTAAGTCCGTAGCTGTATTCATCTAAGAGATGTGGTGGATATGGATGAAAACAAGGCTGGGCTCTGAGGCAGACAACCCACGTTCCCCCACCAATCCTCCCTTAATACTTATTAGCTGTGTGACCTCAGGTTGGTCACTTAACGTCTCTGAGCCCCAGTTTCCTTTTTCTTTTTTTTGGCCACATTACAGGGCATGTGGAACTTCCCCGACCAGGGATCGAACCTGTGCCTCCTGCAGTGGAAGCGTAGAGTCTTACCTACTGAACCACCAGGGAAGTCCCTCCTTGTTCTTTTTATGGAACGAGGGTAATTGTACTTTCCTTGCCTATATTACATGACTATTCTATAGACCAAAGAGTTAAGAGAAATGGGAGTTCTTAGTAAACAATAAATCATTATATGAATGGGCTTTGGGTTTGTTTTCACTGCTTCACCCACGTAGGTTCTTGTTAACTATGCTTGCTGTTAATATTAAAGGATTATACCTCCTGTATTTAAGCTGTGAAAACAGAACTAGAATTTGACTTGCAGAAGGCAGAAAACAAATATTCTTGTTTTTCCCCCCTTTCTTAGACTCTCAGGTTGGCTGGGTTATATCTGAGCCTCTCCAACTTTTTAGACTGTTTCTGCCAGTCCATCAGATAGCTGCTCGGCCTACGTGAAATGATCATGTGCAGTTTAAGCTGTCCCACTGCTCAGAAAGCCTTGCCCTCCTCACTGTCTGTTCAATCTTAGCGAACCTTCAAGGCTCACCTGAAGTGCTACCTCATCCAGGAAGGCCTTCTAGGTGTCTTTGACCCATGCAGTGCTGTCCTGTGTAAATGGCTTGACCCCGCCCCAGGACCACACCTCTAGACAGGTATCCTGTTTTCCAAAAGCTCTGTAGTTTTTAAGAAAAAGGGTAAATGCAAAGGATGGAGATTGCTGGCCAGCCCAGCAGGGTGTTTTTTCGGAGCAGGGTGAGTTCCACTGAAATCATTCACTACTACTGCACAGTGGGAGAGAGATTCAGATACGGAGTAAGAGGAAGGTCTCGGGAATTTCTCTGGCAGGTGACATCACAGAACTTGCTGGAGTAACTTTTCAGCTCCTGGATTCCCTCTGTGTAACCTGTTATACTTTCAAAGCATGTTAATGTCCACTAGCTCTTTTGATCCTTGTTACAAACCTTTGAAGAGCAGGGAACAAATTTCTAATTCCCATTTGACTCCGAGGAAGCTTAGGCCCAGAGAGGTTAATTTAACTGTCCTAGCACCATGCAGATGGTTAATAATGAAGTTGAGATCGGAACCTAGCACTAGTTACCATAACTCTACCCGACTCCCACCCCTAAGCTGCTATAAGCCCGGGTCATGGTCTCTTGCTATGTGCGATATTCGGATTCTTGAGGCTGAGAATACATTTACATATGGCTATATTGAACTAGCTGTATTTGAGTATGTCTGTCTGTCTTACCTTTCCTTCCCAGAATACATTTTGGTGTGGTAGATTTTTTTTTTTCGGTACGCGGGCCTCTCACTGTTGTGGCCTCTCCCGCTGCGGAGCACAGGCTCCGGACGCGCAGGCTCAGCGGCCATGGCTCACGGGCCCAGCCGCTCCGCGGCATGTGGGATCTTCCACGACCGGGGCACGAACCCACGTCCCCTGCATCGGCAGGCGGACTCTCAACCACTGCGCCACCAGGGAAGCCCATGTGTCTTTGATTTTTCCTCTCCACAGAGAATTTCCCCTTTACCTCTGTCACTATGCATACGTTTTCTCTACGCTTTAGCAAATTCTTGATCATAGCTCCCCCTTCCACTGTTGTCTCCTCTTCTCTTGCCTCTTTGTTACTCGAGGTGTCTACCAGCATTTCTCACCTGGGGCTCAGGTGGTAACTAAGCTCTGATGTTCTAGGGCGGGCACACACTCACCTGAGAGCCAGGTCTGGCCCATCACCTGTTTTGGTTGGGCTCATGAGCTAAGTATAGTTCTTACATTTTTTTAAAGCTTGAAAAAAAAAATGTAAAAAAGAACAATTATTGACACATGAAAAATATATTAAATCCAAATGTCAGTGTCTCTAATAAAGTTTTATTGTCACATAGCCACACTCCATCTTCTTGCTTATGGCTGCTTTGGTGCTACCGAGGCAGAGTTGAGCAGTTTCAAGAAACCATGTGGCTCTTTATAGAGTAACTTTGCTAAGGCATTGGTAGTAACTTTTGTGTATTTAGAAAGGTATTAGTTATGTACCACCTGTGGAAGAATTGAGAAAATAGTCACAGAAAGCACATTCTCTGATTGATATGAGGAACCCCCATTGAAAAAGACTGACTCCCTCTCCCTTATTCCTTAGACCTTGGTCAACCGGATCCTGGAGCTAGCCTGATCTCTACTGGAACATGTCCTTGAAGCTTTCCTGTGATTCTCAGTTACCACATTCAGTGGGTGCTGCTGGGTCTTTATTATCCATCCTCTCTTGTACATTCCACCTTGTTGACCGGACTCTTATTCCTGAAATTCTCTGTTTTCTATATACTTTGACACTGTGATGTCTCCTGTTCTGTTTTATCATCTGTCTTCCCTTCCCATTCATTAAAGGTAGACATTTCTCTAGTTTCTAACCTTTACTTGTTTTTTTCTTTCTTATATAAACCTCTTAGCAAAACTGTGAGTTCAGCTACTGTCTCTATGCTGATAATTTCCAGTTCACGCTTTCCCAAACTGTAATCTTGTATTTCCGTTTTGCTCCTGGGCATCATCTTCTCTTAGCTGCTCTTCTCATGTTCATTGAAACTTCTGTTCATGACACCATCTTATTCTCAGTCTTGGAGGTTTAGAACCTCAGTTATCTATGATACATCTCCTTAGCTCCAAACACCTAATTAGTAGCTTAAATCCTTGATGATGATTGCGGCATCCATGCCCTCCTCACCAGTCCCACCATCTTTATTCAGTTCCCCCGTTATCTTTCTCTTTCCCAGCCTAGACAGTGACTGTTGTTCTTGGCGCTTTTCCTTCTCCCCTACCCGGCATGCAGGCTGCTGCCTGATTCCAGCAAACGTTTTTGGGGCCCCCATCACATCCCCTTAGTACACCTCTGGTTTCAGTCACAGCTGCATTGCACAGTTCCATGTGCATTCAGACATCTGCTGACAGTGTCTCACCTCAAGTTACTCCATGAATCTTTCTGCTTTCTACCCCAGGACCTTCCCAGGAGCCATGCGAATCTGTGCATAAGCTAAGCTCAGCGTGGAAGTACAAGGAAGCCAGTGTCCACAGCAGGGGCAACCCTCAACCAATGGGGAACTGAAGCTAATGGATAATTGCCCAGCCTCCTGTCCACCACACAGACAGTCCTGGGAGGGCTCCTCTGTGGTCCTTAGGTGTACTGGACCCCATTGCCAGGAGCAGCGACCTCGACAGTGCACCCTGATAGTGGATTTTCCTCCTCCGTGCTCTCTTTCTCTCTCTCCTGCTTTCTGGGATCACCTCCCACGTAAACTCCCTGTACCCATGTGCTCAAAACAGGCTCTGCTTTCAGGGGGATTCGAGCTAAGACACAGAGCAGTCTTCTAGAAGCTGCTCCCCAGACGTCTTCAGTGGCCTAACAGGCCTTCCCAATATAGGACCGCTGTGTTCTGAAGTGCTAGGCTGTCCGTTTGGATACCAGCCTGTCTTCCCAGTGTTATCCTTCTTTATTTAACTTCACTCTTTGTTCCAGTGAAATTGAGTTCCTTGAGGCAAGAGGCTCTGTCTTGTTCATCTTTGTTTGCATTATTGTGCTCGATATCCAGTGCATGAGGAAACTAAATGTAAATGTGTATTTCTAGTGAGTGAATGAATGAAAGGTTGTGTGCCTCCTCACGTTTCCATCCTTCGAGGCTCTTTTCCTAGCTGCTTGGTAGTGACCTTTCCCTCCGCTAAATTTACAAAACCGTGTGTCTGTACCCCTGTGTGATACTTTTTGCTCTCTACTTTGTTTTTATTTATTTACACGTTTTCGCTGCTAAAATGCAAATTCCTTGAGGGAAGTGACCTTGCTTTATTTTTCTTTACATTTCCCCATACATGTTATGGGTGGATGGGTAATCAATACACGTTGGTTGAATGGGAAAATATCTCCCTACTTTTCCAGGCATGCTGGCTCCCTTTGGATGGTTCCATTCTCAGTGTTCTAAATATGTCCCATGTTTCCCCATGCCCATGAAGTGAGGCTGTTTATTCCTTTCTTGCTTCTGAAACATGCTTCCTGCAGTGTTTACCTATGGAAATCCCATCCTTCAGAACTCAGCGTAAATCTCCTCTTTTTCGTAGAGTCTTCCCCAGCCTACTGCCTTCACTCCCCCACCGCCCCCCACTTCTTGTATGTTATGCACTTGTATTATGCTGCCTAAAATAGCACAGTTTTATTTGGCTTGTCTCCCTTCCTTCTGGGAGATGGTAAGCACCTTCAGGGCAAGGCTGGTTCCTTCCTCACCGTGTCCAGTAGCGTGCTCAGTGCACTGTCATCGATAAATATCTGTTGGAATGAATTAATTTGAATAGGTTAAATCATACCATCATGCCTTTTCATTTGCATCATCTTAACTGGTGCCCCCCTGACCTGTCTTGGTGCGAATTTCTGGTAATGGAAGAAATATCAAGCAGAAGGAAAGATATATATCCAGAGCCAGTCAGTGTGATCCGCTTTGTTTGAACATGAATGTTGGGACATAACTTATAAGAATGCCATTTCAGTTATTTGTAAAATATTTAAATAGTATAATCCAATTTACGTTCTATCATTCCCAACAGCTTTAAAATTTACTTTCCACCAAAGTTAGCTCAATCACTTTAATTCAGTCTGGAAAAACAGTACAAATGGAAGCTTAATTTGTATTTAATCTCCCCCTTTTGTTTCTACATTATTGCCTTCAAATCATTCCTTTTAGTGATCGAGATTTAACCCAGAGAGTACAAGAAAGGCTTGATGAAATATGTGAGAAGGATACAACCCATAATGAAAAGTTTGGAGTAAATGTTTAAAAAATTCAACTGGCTTTGTTCTTTGGGGCTTCAGTTCACAGCAGTGTCTTTGTTATGAACCCGAGGTGTGAGGTGTGTGGTTTACTGTGTCAGAATCATAGGACTGTGGCTCTCAGGCATTGAAAGCCAGGTGACTCGTTTGGAGCAGATTACACTTATACCCTGTATATGAAGATTGGCAGGGAATACAAATGTGAGTAATTATTATTTAGTGTGTTGATCATGCTCATAGATTTCTAAGTGGCTTTATGATCATTTTGGTGAGTTTTTCTCTCTGAGCTCTGGCAGCCTTCCAGCTCATGTCATCAGCAGGGAGTAGCAGCAAGGAGAGATGGCAGAATTGTGACTAACCATGACTTTTCTGTCCCCATGTAGCATCAGATCTGATGTGGGGAGGGGAGGAGGGAAGTCCCCAGAAGGGGTCAAAAGACCAAGTGGTGTGCTTGGGGTCGGAACAAAACACCCCTTTGTCGTTCCTTTGTCATTTGGTGGAATTTATAGAAGTGTTAGAGAGACCCATCCACATCCTCTCCTGGGCCCTGTCCCTCATCCCCACACCCGCCACCTCCCTCCGACCCCCAGTATGCCTCCTGAGATTGAGAGGGGCTTCAGTGAAGGGGCCATATGAATGAATTAATCTGATTAATAAGAAAGAAGCAGTGAAGTAAAGAGGGAGGAAAGAAGGGCTTCAAGGTCAAGTACAGCCAAAAAGCCTTAGAGGAGACAATCACATGTTCACTTTAGAAAGATCCCAGAAGGATGGTTGTGATCTCATGGGCCCAGCCTCTGACAGGCAAAAAAGCTAAAGGGGAGTTCTACAGTTTCATCACAAACGTTCTCAGAGAAACGGAAAAGGGCACGGTATCTAGACACCTGAAAACTACACGAGATAAAAGTTTTAAAATGGGGCAGAAGGTCACTGAAAAAATGAGTTATATTTACCAGTATGTTCTTCTCTGTAACGTCAGATGACCTCATAGCAACTCTGTGATTTTGGTCCACATGAAGTAGTGACCCTGCCTCACAGATGAGGAAATTGAGGCCCAGGAGTTTTAGGGACTTGTCTAAGGTCACGCTGTGAATAAGAGGTAGAGTTAAGTTTCAAAGAAACCCAGGTATTTTTGTCTCCATAATTTAATGCTCTCTCTGTAATACTACGCTGTAAAATGTTGGCAGAACTTTTAGTGGTACTGTCAGATGCCCAAAACCACCCAGTGAGCTGGAGTTACAAAGTATATAAAAATACATAGTAATGACATAGGGTAAATGATGGAAGGTGAGTTCCCCTGCTCCACGAATGGAAAGAAGCAGAGCTGCTCAACTCACATTTTTGCCTTCATCTTTTCTATTAATTCAGCTCCCTGGACACAAGGCTGTCCGTGTGCTATACCTGTGTGTGCATGTGCAGGTAGGCAGGGAATATAACCTTGAGTATTTATTCAGTATCAGGTCTCCGTCTGCCTAGAAGCTCTTGCGAGCTGGTATCGATTACTTGACCATCCACCAGCCCCAGTCTCATTGGACAATGGTGATGTGTGTGTGTTGTAGCTGCCGGGATTCACTTCACAGCTCATGTGTTTCAGGGATGGAAGAGTGGCGGTTACCTGGAGGTTCAGATTCTTGACCACCATCTCAGCCTTTCATTCTGCAAGGCCAGGACTGGTGGAACTCATTACCTGCTGGGCTCAGCATCCCCTTTCCTCCTTAAGGGGTTTACTAACCAGAAAGTCAGTTTCCTTCCCTGCGTCTCTTCCTGAAACATGGAGTCTTACATAGCGGGGTGGCATCGTGCCTGGGCAGAGGAGGTGTCTGCTTTCTTGCTGTGATTTCAGCATCCTCCAAAGCATCCCCCTGAATGAAAATGCTTTCCCCACCAGGGGTGACGTAGTCCCTCAAATTCCCACCAATGAAATTACCCTCTTAAGGTAAAGTTCTGTCTCCAGGCTGTTTTCTAGTTAGTGTGAGCACTCCTGGAGGGTGCGAACCACATCCTGTTTGTACTTAAACTTCCTACGCCTAATGCAGCGCTGGGCTCATGCTAAGTGAGCATTACGTTGAGTGGATAAATGAGTCCATGAAATACATTACTTGGATGGTATATATAATTAGACCTATTACCTGGGTTTAGCTTAGTCCAAAAGGCAAAGTAGCTTAGAGGGTAATAGTATGGGTAAGTTTTGAATACTTGGAGACAGTATAAGGAGATACTGCCTTACTCAGTAAAAAGAGAAACTTAGAACCTTCCGCTGTTAGTGGGGCTCTCTTGGAAGGCAGGAGCTGGTGATCCACCTGCCCTGCTTTTCCTGTGTTTGATGCATCCACACTGGTCCCTGACATGAGTTATTTTCTCACTCTATCCTGGCACAAATGAAACAGACGGGACGAATTTTCAGAGATAACAGAGCGATATCAAGAGGGTACCAGGAGTTGAGTTAGTCTAGTTTACAGAGCCCAGGGTTCTGATTCTACCCTGACCAGTTGCCTCCCAGGGCTCTGGGCATGGTCAGGTTTGTTCCAGTCCACCGGGGCCCTCTCTTGGTGGCTTTTGCTACTGTGTGGTGGATGCTTTCCTTAATTCACAGCATGAGGAGCACCCGTGTAGACACTGGGCCTTCCAGCTCCAGGCCAAGGGCAGTGCTATTTCTCTCCCACTTACCTAGGTCAGTCCTCTTGGATATGTCTCACTTGCAGACATACCTGTTCCCCAGCTGACTACTTATGGGGATAACCTTGCTGTGCAGGCGAATCCTCCATCCCCTGCCTGCGGAGGTGTGACCTTATTGCCAACCCTTCGCAGTGTCCTAAGGCAATGGCAGCAGCCGTCTCATGAGGTGGGTCATGCTGGGTGGCAGGTGGTCTGAGGAGGGCGTTGGCTTTTTCTCACAGGGTCAGCGAGTCCAGAGTGTAGGGACCACAGGTGTGAGGCACCAGGAGAGGGGACACCCACTTGGCTTCTGTAGAGTTTTGCTTCTGCTAGCCCCGCTTGTAGATTCCTTTACTCTTAGAAACTCCCTCTTCCTGCCACTGGGTTCCCACCACACAATGATGGTAGCCACACTTTAATTATCAGCCACCTCGGGCCCCAGGACCTGCGTCAGCAGCGTGGTATTCACGATGGTCGTTACCACCTCAGATTCTAAATGACACAGCTATGCTGATGGAAAATGCTGTTGGGGTCCCTATGGATGTCGCTGCTTGTTGCTGCACTGATGTATACGAGCCTGTTTCCAAATGGATGTAAAGTCTAGGGGAGGAGACCCAGAGGAGGCAGAGAAGAATTGGAGCCTCTTATCCCTTTGTTGATCATTTTCACATCAGGACATGGGTTTGGGTGCCTTGAGGTTGTTACAAGAAACCACTGGAGTTGGGAATTTTGTGGGGAAGGGTTTTATTTATCTTTTCCCTGTTTGGTGATTTTCGACTCTGAATGTACCTTTCCGTATCTATATGCCATGTTGATTTACTTTTTCCATTTCTTGGAATGATGCAAAATGTCTGGGTTACCAAGAATATGGGACTGAACTTTTTTGTATTTCCTTTGTTGAGTATCAGAAAGTTACTTGAACAAACAACTTATTTGCCATTCATCCTTATAATTGCCTGTTTTGATTAGCTGCTTCTAAGAGAAATATAAAAATGTGATTCTTAAGAGAAATATAAAAATTCCATGAAGCTAGCAGTATTCCCTTAGATTGTGCAGTAGATATATTTAAGCCCATTAAAATTTTTTAAAAAAATCATTGCTGGGCTTCCCTGGTGGCACAGTGGTTGAGAGTCCACCTGCCGACGCAGGGGACATGGGTTCGTGCCCCGGTCCGGAAAGATCCCACATGCCGCGGAGCGGCTGGGCCCGTGAGCCATGGCCTCTGAGCCTGAGCGTCCAGAGCCTATGCTCCGCAACAGGAGAGGCCACAGCGGTGAGAGGCACGCGTACCGCAAAAAAAAACAAAAACAAAAACAAAATCATTGCTGTTTGTCACTCTGATTCCTTTGTCTGCAAGTCATCGGTGTCCAATGAGTAGTATGCATTTCTTCCAGTCATTGTTAAAACCCAGTGTTTATACCAGCAGCTGTTACAAATCTGGGGCTCTGGATTAATGTCAGCTTCTGAATGTAGAGTGTTTTAGTTAATTCCACCCAAGGACAGATGATATCATCTAGGAAGAAGGAATATATTAGAAACTGTCAGCCAGAAGGTAGTAAAAGGAGGTGATATGTTATAAGGAGTACTAAAAGGTCATTCAAAGAAGAGATATTGCTAATAACTCAATTAAAATTTTCGCGCTGACATTTTACAAATTTCTGTGTTAAGCCCTAAAACATTTTCAAAGCTAGCTAAATTCATATCCTAGATTGGAAATTCAGGGGTCAAATAGGATTCACACAATTCCTTTGTGAGATGAACAAACTGGGATAAACTCCTTTTCCAACAAGTCAGTGAAACTCCTTTGATATGCACGTAAGAGAGAGGAGCTTTCCAAGCATATCCTTTCATTGGGAATTTTGCCCTTTCTTCTAATAGGCTTCGGGGCAGGGCAACCAACTCTTTCTGGCCCTCAGCTTCCAGGAAACCAGTATTTGCCAGGTTGGCGCCTCGTTGTAGTTATTTCCTGCGTTTGCTGCCTGGAAAACCAAAGAATTCATATTCTTCTTGGGAGCCAAGAGACACAACACAGAGTAGGTGTGAAAGCTGTTGGTTGAACCTGCACTTGGAGCAGAAATGCTTCCAGACCATGTGGTCGCCATGGCGGAAGAGTCAGGCTGTAGGACAGAAAACACAGGAATGGCAAGGCTCACAAAAGATCACGTGACGCATCTGCCCGCTGTCCTGTTTGGAAGGGATGATCCCTTCTTAAAGATGTGTTTACCTGGCGTCCACCTGGCTTCTCTTGGTAGCTTTTTCTAGGGTTGCATCACTTAATGGTCATTCATTTCTTCTTCCTGTCCAATGAATGTGAGTTCAGTTCTCTTGTTATTTTTTTCCATAGTCTTGGAGGAGAACTGTTACATATGTATGTATACATGTATGCGTGAGTGTATACATTTATTCAGTAATTGCTTTCGCTGCCTCCTAGTGCTTGGTGCTAAGGGTTTGGTGGTCAGGAAAGGTAAACATGATTGCCTCCCTCATGGAGCTTACAGTCTCATGGAGGTGAGGGTCACTAAATAGTCACACAAACACTGACACCAGTGGATGTCAGATCACAACTGGACTTGGGGCTGGGAGAAAGGACATTGTACTACGCTGGGAACTAATTTTGACTTAGGGAGATTTGGGAAGACTTCCTGAAGAAGTGATGTCTCTCTGGGTGCTGAAGGAGGTGGAGTTAGTTAGCAAAGAGGAGAGAGGAGCGCTGCAGGCAGAGGCAACAGCAAGTACCAGATTCTTGACTGGAGGGAGCTGGGTGATGGCGACGCACTGGGAAGAGGCCACTACGGCTGCAGAGATGGTGAGAGAGACAGTGCTGGGCCCGAGGCAGGTGGGGAGGATTAGTCCATGGAGGGCCTTACAGTCTATGGGGAGGAACTTGCCTTTTAAAAATGTTTAGTAATTATAATGACTAGGTGTGACCAAGCCACACCAAACTTCCTCTTGTCACAGTACCAATCCCAGTTCCTTTCCTTTTTAACTCTGGGGACCTGTATTGAAACTTGGAGCAGGGGATTTCAGACTGACTTCTTATCTTTGAGATTCCTTCTCTAAAGGTGGTTGGCATAGAACTGAGAACAGCAGCTAGAGGGCACCTAAAGTTTGCTATGGACGTCGCACCATGGGGTGTCTTAGAGTCAGACGCTGTTGCCCGCTTGTCAGGAGAGAGATGTGTGTCTTTGCTCTGTACTATGTATGCAGGAGGCACGTACTAACTCTGGCCGATGAACCAGAGGTGACATCCAGCTCTCAGGAATGCAAAACTAAATTTTATCTTTTCCAACCATCTGAACGATGTTCACAAAGCGTGCCGGGGGAGGAGGGACGGGCACGGCTGCATCTGCTTCGTCGTCCTGCATGTGTGCTTGGGCCACCGGATGCCAACTCCACGGTGGCCCGTTTGTCTCATTAAGTGTGAGCCGACCCTCTTCCCTCTTCTGGGGCCCTCCGGACGGTGGCCGTGGAAGACAGGGACGTGTGGTGAAAGCCCTGTTAATGTGGTCTGTGAAGGGAGGTGGTGGCTGCTGGGGCCTGCTCAAATGAAGACAAACGCATTGTTAAGTTTTTATGGACCAAGGCCGCACTTTCATTAAGTGTAATTTACATAACATAACTGATGCTCAAGGCCAAACAGTCCTTGTGGCCCAGTGACAGCCTCTGACAACCCAAGGATGGCAAGGCCTCCTGCAGTCTTCCTCAGGCCACGAAGCCTCCTCCTTCCCTTGCTGGCTCAGCCTGCTGGTAGCTCAGAGCTCTCTCCTTGACCTCTCAGGCTACATGCTGCTGACATCAAGGCTACACCTTCTCCTTCGCAGCAAACCAGCCCGGCCTCCCTGGGCAGAGCTCACATGCTGTGTTCCCCCCTGTTGCCCCAGAGGGGTTGGCTTCCTGGTGTGAGCCCTCCCTTAGCCCTGGCTGGGGACTTTCTGGGGTTCATCTTGGCCTGGCGAGAGGTTCCTGGTTCAGGGTTGAGATGTGGGAGTGGGGAGGCTGGGCTTTAATTAGAGCTGTCCATGGTCCCCAGCAGCACACCTCGGAGGTGAGGGTGTCTGGTGGCGTGTTGGGCACGGTGGCCTTTGTCTGCACCCATCTTCAGGACCCGTTAATTCCACCGGAGACACCTTGAGGTCAGCTTCTCTACATTGGAAGGCAAAGGCAATTATCATTTCCTCTCGCTGCAGGGGTGAATGTTCGGTATCACATGATGGATTTTTGCTGGTAATCAGAACTTTCTGCCCATTGGTCTTTGGGACATACTTTTGTGTTGACATTTACAAGGTATGTGTCAGGCAGAGCCAAGGTGCCGAGTGAGAAAATGAAAGGGGGAGGGGGGACCATTGTATTCAATTTAATGATGACAATTTCCCTCCATTTACAACTTCCAGAAGTAAGAGAAAATAGGTATGTGTCTTCTGCTTGCATGCATATTGAAGGAGATGACACGAGGAGATTCTGTGAGCGGGAATAGTGATACATTACCTTAATGATTTCATTGCTTGCCAAATAAAAGAAAGATTCTTGCTGTGGTGCAGAACCCTGTCTTCATCAAGCTATTCATCGTGAAGCATTTGTTGTGAAACTGGAGGTCTAAGGAGGAATTCTGACTGTCCGTAAGCTGCTTTCGGGTGTTTTTTTCTTGGCTACCTTGACAGTCCGGTTCTTCTCAGTTTACAGGGCATGCATGAACATTTGTAGATCCAATGTTGAAGCTCATTACTGGATTGAAAGAGCTCTTAGGTTTGGACAGGTAGGTGTCGAATCAATGGAAACTTTCATAGTAGAGTTCAGTGAAAGCTCTCCTCTACTGTTACACCGGTGATTGGAAGGGCAGGTGACTGTGTGTGTCTGTGTGTGAGGTGGATGTTAGCATGTGAACTGTGGATAATTTGAGCAAATCCCCAGTTATGCGTGGAAGGTTTAAGCTGAGGTGGGATCCTTTGGTCTAGGTAGGATCCAGAAGGCCATTTTCTCAGGGCTGCTGGAGGCTGGACAATGTGAATTGTAGACAAGGAGGAGTTCAAGGTCTTAGTGGGAGAACAGCACCAGGTGATGAGTCCTGTGACCTAGGCAAGGCAGATGGAGAAGCAGAAGAAGGTCGGAAGCTGGTAGGACTTAGGGCTAGCTCGGATGAGATCATGGATAAGTTTGTGGCTAGACCAAAAGCTAGGAGTGTTGGAAGCTTCTGGATTTCATTATGATCTGAACCTGACTGTCTCTGTTTAAAGGAGCGAGGCAGGTCCTGATTGTAATGGCACGATTGTCACCTACATATCCCGTGCAGTCTGCTTTTTTCTAGTAGGCTACCTAGATTTCCAAAGGAGAGTTAGGCTACCTAGTGTTCCAAAGTCTGTGTTTCCACAGTAGAGCTTAAGAGCTGAAGGGACCTTTAAGATCATGGAAGTCATGAGGCCAGAAGACCTGGAGAGGACAGCTGGCCTACCCAGGGCCTCTTAGAGCATCACCGAACTTCCTCACCCTGCTTCCATGTACTTGATTGAAGCAGCCCTGCAGAAGTTGGGTTGTAGGCACACCTGGCAGGCTCCCTTCCCAAATGTGCTGCCAACTCTGGAGCTGGACCTCATCACCCCACTTTGAACATGATCCTTTCAGGGCTTTTTTTTTTTTTTTTTTTTTTTTTGCCGTACGCGGGCCTCTCACTGTTGTGGCCTCTCCCGTTGCGGAGCACAGGCTCCGGACGCGCAGGCCCAGCAGCCATGGCTCACGGATCCAGCCGCTCCGCGGCACGTGGGATCTTCCCAGACCGGGGCACGAACCCGCGTCCCCTGCATCGGCAGGCGGACTTTCAACCACTGTGCCACCAGGGAAGCCCTCAGGGCTTATTTTTACCTACTAGTTGTGTGACTTTGGACAAGTGACTTCACCTTTCCAGGTCCCAGTTTTTTCATCAGTACAATGTTAGAAGGTCTCTGTGGACCCTTTCAGCCTGAGCATACTATGTCCTGTAACTATTGCTGGGTATTCAAGCAGGCTGAGTTAGGAGCTCCTGGTGCATTATCCACGTGTTTAGAGGCAGCCCCAAAGAACCTATGGAAATAGAAATAATGCTGAGGTGTGGGTTCTTCACCCACTGGAAAGATCCCGTGGAAGAGTCCTCTAAGCTGTAAGCTCCTTGAGGACAATGACCACATCTCGTTCTTTTTGATACCTCCAAAGGCATCAGATTGTCTGGTGAATATCTGATGTTGAATAAACTGGGACGGAGTATGGGGAAGTGATGCCGAATTTTGGATAAGACGTACTGTTTCCACACTTTAAGGAATGAAAATACACACGGTATAAGTACATGTGCATAGGACACACCTCTTGTAAAGAAACTCACCAACTATTATACTTGGAGCAGTGACCGAATCTGTCTTATTCACCACTGGTTCCCAAGTGCGTTCATGTACCAGGAACATAGAAGCTGTCAGAAAATGTTTGTTGAATAGATGCATGAATAAAAAACTAAGACATAGAAGATGGGTAGTTGGACTTTCTAAGGTTAACTGGGAAGTAAGGAGAGAATATAGACCTGGAAAAAGAAAATAAGAAACTTGGCGGTAGTGTGTTGGATTTTGTTTTCCTTCCAGCTGTGAGCTGGAGCTCAAATCTCTTCTGCATATGAGATAGTGACAACCAGGGGACCCTGTCTATTTGTTGATGGCTGGTCTGCAAATGGCTACCAGTCCATGAGAAGATAGTACAGAAACGGAACAGAAGCACTTAGAGACTTTGGGTGTCATTTGACACCCAAGCGTGTGATCACTGGGTTTGTCTTGTTAAACTGTGTGTAGACCAGTTCAGGTGTTGTCATACTTGCATAGTGAGTCACACACAGTGTATGCTGCCCTCTGGTCATGCACAGTTGGACCATGGACTAGCCCGGGACACACTAGGGAGACAAGGTCCTTCACCACATCACTGGAGAGAAGCCAGGTGAATTACCTGGTTGTGTTGTCCAATAGTTGTAATTATATTAAAATATTAATGATATTGTTGGTCATATAAAGCTGTTTCTGACTTACTACAATCACGTATCATCTGTGTTGATTTGAGAAGGACTGAATGAGCCACACTCCCCCAGTCAACCAGGTTGTTATAACCTGTGCAGCAGTATTTTGCTCTGTTTAAAACTAGCTAGCTTTGCATGGCTATTTAACTTGCTCCTTTGGCCTCAATATTATCCTGTAATCAAATGAGCTAATTAAGCTGTTTTCTAACCACTGATCAGAGAGTATGAAAGCTTGAATGTGGCTCTGGCCATCCTCTGATTCAACTCATTTATGTTTCAGAGGCAACTGAGGCCTCAGAGAGGTTAAATTATATGTCCTGGTCATACAGTTATTTAGCGAAACGAATTGGGACTAAAACTTTAGGGTCCTTCACTACTAGGTCATTGTGCTTTTCCAGTTTACCTTAAAGTTCAATAAAATCCTTTGGGATTTTGCAGTATCCAAGGTATATGTCTGTTGGAGTAACTTAACGTACCCCTATTGGATAGAGGCCCTAGAATGGACAGATTCCGTTCACCAAATAATTAGATGGTCTACCTTTAAGAAAACTCGGTATTTGAAATTATGAACAAGGGAGACAGAAGAGGTGATTTATATATAAATACTCACATATAATATGTACATATGTTACATTGGAATATTATATTTATACATGTAATATTTATATTTGTAAGTATATAAATATTAGCAAAATGATATGTGTGTTTATGAAGTCTTATAACAATACTCACTCTGAGTAGAAGGGTGTTGACTACCATTCATCATAGTTCAGTCCCAAAATGAAGATAAAACTTCACATAAAACTATGTGTTAATGGAAAAGTAGGATGCAATTTAGAACATAATGATTCAATCACACGCTCAGAAATGTATTTATTGGAGAAAATGAGATGTCTTTTTACTTGTGAATTAACATAGGGGTTAGTGATGGAGGCTTGGGTAGGAGAGTTCATTCCCCCACAAATGTCATCCCTAAGTTAGCAGGTTTCAGTGTGGTCTAACTCAGGTGCTGGCAAACTATGACCCATAGACCAAATCCTGTAGCTACCTGTTTTTATAAAGTTTTATTGGCACACAGACATGCCCATTCATTTACTATCATCTGTGGCTACTTTAATGCCATAATTTCAGATTTGAGTAGTTGTGACATAAGCGTTATGGTCTGCAAAGTCTAAAATATTTACTATCTGGCCCTTTACTTGCCAAGTTCTGGTCTAGATGCATATCTGTTTTATAATTCTGATTCTACTACCATCAGGCAAGGGGTCTTTATTTGGAATCCCACCTAGGTGAGTTCTGATAAGGAAGGAAAGAAATGAACATTAATCATCTTGTTCAGAAGTCTGTTTTAAAACCCTGTCACCAGCTGCCAGTTTTTCGTCTACATGTGACCTTTTGGTGATCCTGGGAAAATGAAATTAACTGCGTCAGGAACAAACATTCAGTCTTTTTATTTTTCCCACTTTCTTGGGAGAGTAATAAATACAGTCAGCGGCTGTGGATTCTATTACTATGTGAGGGCTCTTTAAAAACATCTAATCATCTGCTTAATGGCCAGTAATACATTTCTAATGGTCACTCTCGATAAGACACTTTTAGTTCACTACTGTATAATAGTCATCCAGCAGCCAAAGAGGCTCCGAAAGTAATAGGATTCAAAGGCCAGTCTCCAGCTCTGTAGCGGTGGCCTGGAGATAGTTCTAAAGAGAAAAATGGAGGCCTTCTGTGAGTTACATGTGCAAACTCTATCCAGTGAGTGCGTGGTCTGTCCACAGGTAGTTTCGACTGTTACAAACTTAGAACTTTGGTTTTTTGGCATTTACACATCTAGGTATAGTTGCAGCTGGAGGTCGACTTAATATCTGTCCTTTCGTTTCAGATGACATACACTGAATTATTGTCACAAAGAATCCTGCATCCCTAGTCTGGGCCCAGCAGCTGGTGACAGCTTGGCAAATTATGAATTTCCTAGCTTAGAAGAGACTAAATTGCAGACAAAACAAGCCATTAGCTGAGTAAATACTGTATTTCTGTTTGGCTTCTGTAAAAAGAAGGAGCTTAGCATGAGGGTTTAGTGTTCAGAATTATTAGTAGGAGGCAAATAGTAGGCTCAGGCTGACTGGAGATGGTTTCATTATATCCAATTAACACCCACTTGATTATTCTTAATTACTTCTGCTTCATGACAGAGGAGGAAAGATGTCATACTTCAAATGTACAAATAACAACTGGGTCATCAATAGACACAAATCTGTGTTGTCAGATCCTGCTCATTTTGGGGTGGCTATTGAATATCTCGCAGGGATGGAGAATGGAATACCCACTTGTCAAGATTTTGGTAAATATTAAGGGGAACTTAGCAAGATGCTGAAAGATACATATTAGGATAAAAATGTGTTTTTCTGCAATCTGGTTTAGAGACATTTTCTTTGAAAACACATCACTACCCATTTGTTTGAGAATTCCTTTTCATCTGTCCACTCTAACTGTGGCACAGAAAGTTAGGCTGTAGCATAAAGATCAATGATTATAAAGAGAAGTATCTGAATGCAAACTTTCTAAGAATGAGTGAGCCATACATATGTCAAATGATATGAAACGGAAATCCCCACTCCAAGGAGGTTTATGGAAGTTTGAGAAGCTGAGACAGAATCAGTCTCTGTCCAAGAAATTTAACGACTAGCTTGGTAAAGAATATGAAATACTAGCAAGGGATGTAATCTCAGAAGCACGTACAAGGGGTAAACACAACGAGCCAGGTTTTCTTAGGTTTGAGCCTGAAATGAAGACCAGCCTTAGGAACGGTAGTAGTCATCTTTCCTGTCTCAAGCTTTTAGGGAGAAAATGAATAGATTCTTCCCCTTCTGTTATTTTCTCGGGTTGGGAGGAGTTGCCATTACAGCATACACGGGAGGAATTCTTTGATTTTCTGAGGAGAGGGTATTACGATATTGAGTTGCCTCTCCTTGCTTGCTTGTGGTGTCCATGATCTTGGACTGGAAACGTTTGGGTTGTTATAATTTTTCCTGGATCATATTTAGGTGTTCAGTTGTTCTTAGGTAAAGAGGGAAGGAACTTGGCAGCAGCAAAGAATGGTGAGGTTTGGTGGTCGTGCCAGGGCATTCTTAGAACTGGCAACTTGCTTGAAGGTCAGAGCTGAATGTGCAGTGGCAGCAGGTTGGTACCAGACAAATCCCCTGTCAGCTCTGGAAGGCAATCAGCAGTTAGTTACCTGAGCTCGTGCACAGCATCAAACCGGACCCGTGAGTGCATATGGAATGGGCCAAGCCCTCCCCAGCTGGGGAGATAAGACCTTTCTATCACATGGTTGTGTTTAATTAATTGCTGAATTGTGTGTTTCAAACTAGGGGCTGTAGAGGTTCAGTGAAGAGGGCTGGGCTGATGAGGGAAGACCAAGACTTCAAGACTGAGACCTGAAGGGCAAATAGTCTTTAACTACTTGGGGAATGTTCCAGCTCTTGGTGGTTCAAAGACTGGTGGGAGAAAAACCTGTTCCAGGTGAGCAGAAACATGACCCCTCTGTCCTTTGATGCAGACCACCCCAGCTCCACGCTCAGGCCCAGGGACCAGTGACCTTAGTACATCTCATGGTGAGCAAACATGGGGCTGAATCCTCGGACGGAAGGCCATCTCAAGGAGAGGGCCCCAAGGAGACAGAGTTAATGAAGATTCCCTGGAATCTATTTCCATTATGAGGGAAGAGACATTAAGCAATCTGTTAGAGTCAAAAATTCATAAGTATATTTAAAGATTTAAGGCTAAAATGGAATATCTTAGGCAGTCACTTGAAGTCTATATATATATTTTAAAGGCACACAAAACATTTAAAAATGACTTCGAGAATAGTGTACCCTCCACTGAATAATAAAGGGGTAATATCGGAGAATGGAGTGGTGTCAGGGTGTAATCGATTCCAACTTGACAAATGATGGTTGGGGCCATCTTTGCTGGTGACATGAGAACCCAATGCCAGTGTCCCCTTAGTGGACAGAAGGGGTTGTTTGGCAGGTTGTGTGAGAGCCATGAAGTAGTTGAGATCTCGGTAGTCTTGTTTTCTATGTGTGCTTTGTGCGTGTGCGTGTGCGTGTGCGTGCGTGCGTGCGTGCGTGTGTGTGTGGTGGTGGTGGTGAGGGGGTCTGCACGATGCTTCACAGGATTCGACAAGATTGATGTAGTGTACACAGGTAGGAGGTTGGGAGTGCCAGCTGGTGGTTGAGCTTGCGTATTATAGTTTAGAACTTGGTCCAACTGGGAAAACCACCAGCAAGCTGTTGAAAGGTTCCTAGCCTTCCCCACATGGAGAAACAAAAATGGATTCGCTTTAGATACTGCTGAGGTGTGCGTATTAGGTCTTTGCTACTAAGAGTGTGGTCCATAGCCCATCAGCATCTATCTCCTGGGAGCTTTTTAGAAATGCAGATGCTTGGTCCCCACTCCAGATCCCCTGAAGCGGAATCGGCATTTTAACAAGATCCCCAGGTGGTTTGTAAGCCCACTGAGTCTGGGAAGCACTGCTTCAGACTTCTCTGCTCATTTCTGGACCATGTTTGGCTCCAGTTCTGCCTTTGGTTAACTAACCAGGAATCGGTGTGTCGGTCCATCCTTCTGAGTCTGTTTCTTTTTCTCCAACCTGGGGATATTTATGCCTCTTCCACTTACCACCCAAAACCTTTAGGATGATGAAAGGAGATAATGCAAGTGAAAGCGCTTTGTAATGGTAAAGCTCTGCCCCAGTGCTTGGCAACAATAGCTGCCCTTTAATCATCTAAGGAGCTTGAAACAAAACGCTGGTGCCTAGGCTCCAGCCGCTCCTGCTTTCATTGGTTTTGGGTGGGCCAGCCATTGGTACTTTAAACAAACTCCTCTTTTGATTCCAATGGGCACAGCCAGGGTTTAGCTGTTATTATTCTGATCTTAATTGCTACTGTTCTCTCAGCTTCTGTTCCAGAACCTTGAGAAGGGCTGGAGTGGGTGGCAGGGTGAAGGGTCACTTCCGGCTGATCGATCGCGCTCCTCTGTGGATGTGGAACAGCAAGTCCTATTTCTCCAGAGATGCCACTGCTGGGAGCATTTTACTTGCGTGTTTGACTTGTCATCCTCAAGTCTTGTGAGTGTCTGTTCATATCTGTGTGCAGGTTGGACACTGTGAACATTTGAAAGGCGAGGCCTGCCCTTCTCTTCCTGTCTGGTATAGCCAGCATCTCACCCAAGCAGGGAGGATGCATGTGAAGCAAGATCGTGGGGCAGAGAAGCAGGAGACCTGGGTTAGATGTGAACACCTTCTTATTGGTCTTGCCCGTCTGCATTTCCTGTATCACGGAGTTTGTAGTGTGAAAGTACTTTACTAACTATAAAGTGCTATAAAAGTTAATTTTGAGCGGGAGAATCACGTAATGAAAGAATACTGACTTTGATGTCGCGAGTTGACCCCAAATGGAGGCCTCTTAACATAAGAGTAATTAACATTTGGCACGTGCTAACCATATACCTGTTCATTTATACCTTCAACAAATATTCCCCTCGTGTCTATTATGTTCTACCTGTTGGGAAACAGCAGCGACTAAAACAGAAGGAAAAAAAAAAAACCTCAGACGTCACGCGTGTTCTCGTGGAGATGACATGGTCCTGTGTGGTGTGTGGGGAGAGGTGCAATAAACACACAGGTCTACTTCAGGAAGCAGTAAATAGTATGGAGACAAATAGAGCATGGGGGGAATGAGAGAGAATGAGGTGGGGGATGTGATCCGTACGGGGAGATCCGGGACAGCCTCTCTGATGAGCGGGGTTACTGCAGAGATCCGAAGGAAGTGAGGGGCTGAGCGATCTGGGCGTCTCTGGAGGTGACAGCACATGCGGAGGCTGGAGACGGGCGTGCTTGGCACCTGCCATTCAGCAAGGAGGCCCCGGGGAGAGGCAGGTAAGTGAGGGGAGCACCACAGCCCATGAGGTCAGGAGCTGTTTCAGAGGCTGAATCATGTAGGGGCCTTTTAGACTGTGGTCGGTCAGAGTCTTGGGTTTTATTCTGTATTAGAAGGGAAGCTATTAAAGGCTTTGAACATAATTTGACGAGTTTAAGTCAAATTGGTCACTGTAGTGGTGGTGTTTGGGGAAACCAGCAGGGAAGATAAAGTGGAAACAGGAGGACCAGTCATGACAGTTCAGGGTTAGGGTGATTGCCCTGAGGGTGGTGAGGCCTGGTCACATTCTGGATGTTTTGAAGGAAGAGTTGAAAGGATTTGCTGATTAGAAATGCCATGTGAGAGTCAGGCAGGCACAACGGGAGGAACCACGAGGGAGTGGGCTTGGACTAATCACTAGTTAGGTTTTGGACGTGTTAAATTTGAGGTGCCTGTTAGCCGTCCACGTGGAGAGGTCAAGAAGGTAACTGAATTGGGAGGGCTTCCTGGGGAAGGGTCAGGCCTGGGGACAGAAGTTTGGGAGTTTATATCAGTAAGTAGGTGATACTTGAAGTCACGGGGTGGATGAGATCACTCTATTCTGCACCAGACACACGGCAGGAATTAGTGTGACGGTGGCGATCAATGGGTTTTGGCGATCATAGTGTTATTACTGGAACTTAATGTTCTCTGGTTCCATACAGTGTACTCACTCATTATCTTCTCTGTCTACTCTAAATTTGAATGCATTTTCATGTCCATCAATGGCAGCAAAGGGAAGAAAATATGCTATCGATTGAACTCGTGGGCTTCTGTCTGTCTGTACCAATTCCAGTGCACTAGGGGAACTCTTCCTCCATGCTGGCCCCAGTGAGCTTGTCACCTTGAGCTGGCTCAGCCCCGAGAGCTGTGGTTTGGCGGGGCGGGGGTTGGGGGGGAGGCGGGTCGCTAATCTTGGCTTACTCTCCAGGACTTTAGCACAAAGCAGGATAGATGAGATATTCCAACTCATTACTTACAGGTGTTCTTTAAGGGAGTGCTTAGGAAGTTTTACTCAATTTAACTTAAGACATAAGTAATGCCATTCCCAATTCAGGGCAATGGCTTAGAACCTGACTCAATGTCCTTTTTACTAAGTAATTGTCCAGATTTCCTTACTAAATGTTATTTTATGTATTATGTTTAATAGACTCTTTCTTTGGGCTATGGAAGGATGGTAATAGCAGCCGATAATGGATTACATACTCATCTTAAAGTTCTGCCTCTGGCACCCGTGGCCAGCCTGGAGGGAAGCTTTCGGTCAGAGCTTAGACCGCTCCTATGGCCCCACTCACTGGTCCTGGGGTGGTTTGCTTCTCAGGGGCCTAAGGGGCCACAGATCACTTCTTAACCTTTAAAGCATGGATCATTTTTAAAGATTCAAGGAAGCCTAAGGAGCACATCTGGCCAGACTTCTCTTTGGCTTCAGTTCAGAGCCCCCTTCAGAGAGCTGTGAGTGATGGAGACATGAAGCCCTAGCCAGGAGGAACCGAGCGGCACAGACCATTGGATGATGGTTAGACATCATAGATGCCTGACACAAGTTAAGAACCACGCCATTGCCACTCAGGGTAGCCAGTTCCTTTCAGTATCTTGATCGCTGGTTCTCAGGAAAGGTTCACTGGATTGAACTCACGTGGTAGGAACTATGTTACTGATGTCGTTTGTATAGTATGTATGTTGGGCAGCGTGTACGTTGACTTCTTAGTGATGACCTAGTTATGCAAATAGTCTTCCAGTAACTAGTGAGCACCTACTTTTTGCTGGTTGTGTCCCCAGATAGTTGCTGAGTGCTCATTCGGTGCTGGGCATCACTGAGACGATACCAAAATATGTGTCATTCATCTCTGTCTGCCATGAAATTATGTTCTCTGGAGAATCAGGAGTAAAACCCACATCACAAATACACATATACCCATGACTACCTCAGGGTGGGGTGCAACATTGGTCCAGGTATTTATAAACATGTTAGGCTTATTTCCTGCACTCATAGAGTTCCTGGTGTAGTTGGGAAGGCAGGATACCCCACATGAAATGCCAAACTACAAAATAATGCTGAGTGTTAATTGGAAAGCAGAAGTGACAGAGCTTCCAGGCACCATGAGGATATGTGAACCTTTTGGCTTCATATCAGAATCACCTGGGCAGCTTTGAAAACGACGGTGCCTGGGCCCCAGCCCAGACCCACTGGGCATCTGTGTGTTTTAAAATTTCCCTGACTTTCATTGTGATGCATAATGAGGCATAAGAACCACTGCTCTGGAAGGACAGGTAGAATTCGGGTGTATTGATAGAGGTGGGAGTTACAGCTTGGCATGAGAAGGATGCAGGATGGGTGCAGCAAGACTGCTTGGTACAGTGATTGTTGTTGCCTGCCTTGGATGGGTTGGTGAGTGGGGCTTGTTTGGAGGAAGAATGGAAATCCAGTGGGAAAGGAGAAGCTTTCAGAAGAATTTGAAGTTCTGGAGAGGAGGTTGGATTTTATCCTGAAAGCTACAGAGGAAATCCTGTGGTCACCACCATACTTTATGTGACATCACTTTCAAATAGTATTTGGACTTTTTTCACTAATAACGGGGAGCATGTGAGCCAATGAGAAACTTGAGGAAAGTGTTTTAAGCTGAACTGTCAGGTGCTGGGTAGATTCAGGGAAGCAGAGATGAGCTACGACCCAGGCTGTTTCCCAACACACCACTATCCACCAAAACAAACACTGATTGAGCCGTCACTGTGTGCCAGTTGCCGTCTTAAGTCCTTTACATATATCATGTTGTTTAATCTTCAAAAACTATGAAGTAGGTACTCATAGTATGCCCATTTTACAGATGTGGAAACTGAGGTGCAGATAAGTAACTTGCCCACGGTCACATAGCTAGTTAGTATCAGAGTTTGGATTCAAGCCGAACTGCTTGATTACACTCTGCTATAGGCTCTTATAATTCCTAAGACTTTGGCAGTGATACTGGAAATGGGAAACTGAGATATGTGATCTAAAGAGTGAACTTCGAGTGTTGCATAGTGTTGGAATAGCCCAAGCATGCTTAGGAAAATCCCCACTGGGGATTTGCACAAAGAAATGGAGCAGGATTTAGAATGGCACATGGAGGATGGCAGAGAGCCTTGCTGAAATAGTGGGTCTGTGTTCAGAACACGCGAGAGAAGAGAGAATAGGAAATTGCTAGCATAGTAGCGCTACATGCACTTCGCTAAAAAAAAAAAAAAACCAGAGACTGAGAAGTATTTTTAAATGGGTAGAGGACTGGGTTTTGAGTCAGACAGATGTGGTATGAGTTCCAGTCTTCTCGTTAACGACTTTGTGAGCTTGGGCAGTTCACATAACCGCCGCATCTGTAGTCTCATCTGTATATTGAGGACGATAAAAGCGTCACTCTCATCAGAATGCTGCAAAGATTGAGCTAACGGATATAAAGCGTGTGTGAAGTACATAATATGTATTCCACCAGTTCCAGCCATTATTACCATTGCAATTCTCATTCTTATAATAATTCATAGGCATTGGAAGGAAATAAAGACAGCACTATTTGGAATGAATACTTTGGCATTAATGGAGACACACTCAGGAGCTGCTACGGTTCCAATTCTGGTTCCATCACCTGTTAGCTGTATGATGTGGGGTAATTTATTTAAGCTATTTCTCAGTTTCTCCATCTGAAAATAAGGAAAACAGTCTCAACTACCTTGTGGGTTTAAGATGATGATTATGTAAATTAATATGTGTAACATACTTAGAATAGTGCCTAGTGCACTCAGCTGTTTACTGATGATTTTTTTCCTTTTAATTGTGATTTCCCCCTCTTCACCGTCTGTTGCCTCTGAAACAGACCTTCTTATTATCCCCGGCATGTATTAGGGACCAGTGGGCCCGTAGTGTCCTCCTGGCTGACTCCTATGTAAGTGTTGAGAATGTGCTCCCACCATAGATTCTTCATTGAGCAAAGTGACCATGACTTCTTGGATGTTATATGAGAGTGATGACTGCATGTAAAGGGCTGAGCCCATGGTTACAGGAATCAGGCTGGGCTGCAAGTTTCTGAAGTCAGTCTTCTCACTGAATATTTATCCAGCCCCCTTCTCCCTTGTTGGCACCTGCATTGAGGCATGGACCCTGCTACCCAAGGAGAAAACTGATAATTCTGGGAGCATGAAGTGTGTGCATGCCTGCACTTGTGTGTGTGTGTATGTGTGAGAGAGAGAGAGAGAGGGAGAGGGAGAGGGAGAGAGATGGAGAATATTTGTAGCCTAAAGGTAGTTCTTATGGTGCTTTGCTTTGTTTCATTTTTTGGGGGGTTTTAAAGTTGAATAAAAGGCACTTAGTCCAAAACTTTAAAAAATTGCTACCGGGTAAAGTAATTTTGTGTCAGGCTTCTGTTCAGGGCAGATTTACACTGGTTATAAATCTCTGAAATTAAGGTCTTACCGTAGAAAAGCTGAAATGTATTCAACATTAGCAGATACCCAGCCTTGCTCGGAACCAGGGGCCGTTCTCCCCCATGTATAATAAGAATATCTAGCTATGTGTTTGGGGTAGTAATGAGTTTAACTATGCCTCTTGGAATGGGTAATGGCTCTCCAATGAGTAGCAGGATTCTCTATCAACAATTCTTTCCCTAGAACCAAAGGTTAAGTTGAAGAGTTTGATTTAACGACAGATTTAATTAGGCCTTTAACATTACAGGGTTCTTTCCTTTCGTTTTCTAATCAAGATCGTGGTCTAGGGTCAACACCCTTGCATAAGTGGGGGAACATACGCTTCTGTACACTGTTCTGACACTGTTCTTCTGATGTTTGGAAAGGGTTGGGGTAAGACTGTGGGTGATTAGAAATTTCTGAGTTGACAAAAAGCCTGGAAAATGCCTCCTAGTCCTAAAGTATTTCTTCCTCACCTTTGCCAAACCTTAGATTTATGATATCCTTGAGCTGTCAGGAACTTCAGGGATCATCTGGTCAGTCCTTTCACTTTACAGCTTGGGAAACTGAGGCTAAAGTGATGGAGAAATTTATCAGTAGTTGCCTAGGTCAGTTGGGGCAGGATAACGGATCCCCTGAGGTCAGCCCATCTCCTTCTTCTGATCAGAATGGTCTGTCCGCACACACTCATATTCAGGGAAAAAAGCAAAACCTCTTCTTGGCTTATGGAATTTATGGACCAGTTTGCTAGAGCACTTCTTCCTACTGCTTTTCAAGGCAAATGTACCCCCATTTGGTCTCGTCCGTTGGGTACCGGTAAAGACTCTTTGTTGCAAACAAAAGAAGTTGCCTCTTGCTCTCTTAATCACCTCCCACTCCAAAAAAGAAAAATCAGCCAAACAAGAGAACACCAAAAAAGGGCATCCGTTACACACAAGGTTCTCAGAATGGGCTGTGGGCTGGAGGACCTGGTGAAGGGAAGGAGCACATATCACAGCAGGTTCAGAAGTTGCAGAAAACGTTCTGGAGGTCAGAACCCGAGCCTCCAGTGCTTGATATCGCTCTGTTGCAAATGAGTGGTCACCACCCTTTGCCTTTGTCTCATTTGTTCCTGATTCTGAGTCCAGGTGGGAGATGTCCAAAGACTGAGCCAAGGGACGTGCCCATGCTTTGACTGTCAGGGAGGCAGGGAGAGGGGAGATACGGACTCACGGGCTTCTGCTGGGACTTGGGGCGGCCACCGCCCACTCCAAGACCTCACACAACGGGGAATTTCCCAAAACAAGAGAAAAAAGTCATTTCAGGTTTTGGGTAGTCTGAAACTTAAGAAATGTCCAAGGTAAAAGGCTTCACGGGTCCCTCTGAAACCCGACCATGATTTATAAATCTGCTTCTGTGGGAAAATATATCCCAAGTTACAGAATAATTCATCGATAACTTGAGGGGTGCGATTTCCTTCTGGGCTTGGCCTGCTCACACATCTTAAATAGGGGTGTGCTGGTCCAGAGCATTCATCTTGAAGTACAGCTGTTGTGGCAGGATTTGGGGACAGTGTAGGAGATCAGATGTGAAAATACTTTTGGAAACATTGACTTAGGAAATGCTAAAATCATTTATCTATGCATCTTTCCACATAGGAAATATTTATGAGGACAAACTATATGCCTGGCGGTGTGCTGGGCATTTGTTACACAGAGGTGGACAGAAGGGCTGGGTTGTGCCCTCCTGCCGCTTGGGCTTAAGTCTGGTTCAGATGCAGTGTGCTTTGACTTCACACTTGTAGTAAAAGATTCAAGTGCAAAGAATATTGAAGGAGATCACATCTTTGGTTGTAGATCAATAATTCAAGAGCTCCAACCCTCTCCAACAAATTGGTGCTCGCTTTTCCAGTAGAGGTACTTCTTCCAAACTTGGTTCAGAATCTTCAGCAAACATTTCTTATCAGAGCTGGTGCATGGGCAGGTGTAGCCATGAAGAAGTGTATAATCCAGTAGAGAAAGCGGACGTTGAAACGAACCATTTCTGTGTTGTATGTTGAGTTCTGAGACAAGGGTATGCCTAGCGTGCTATGCAAAGGCAAAGACTAAAATGGTTCAGATGAGCTAGTGTTAGGAAGGTTTTCCTGTAGCTTGTCTTACTCCTGGTGCTGCAGTGTAAACCCATCTTTCATGTTCACCTGGGTGGCTTGTCCACGGGCAGTTTGTGGATGGTTGTTACCTGCAAGGCCCAAACCAGGACCTGTGGGACTTGCTGCAAAGGACATGCATTCAGCCGGAGGTGTTGTCTTATCTTCATTTCCTTTCTAAGAGTGGCCAACCACTGCAACTTCTCGGATTTGGGGATGGAGTAGAGAGGGGATGGATGAAGCATCCACCCTTGGCTTTTGTACCCAGTTCCACTCAGGCTTGGATGTTCCCAAAGCACTTACTCTGCAGGGACAAGGACAGAGTCCAGGGGAACTGCCTTTGGTCGCATCTTCATCTTTAGTGGCGCACGGTTGAGTCAGCTCCCTCCCAGGAATATCCTTAGGGGAGTGCTATGTAAATCCAGATCAGGCCCAGAAGATAAATGTTTCTTGACAGACCTCTCTCTATTAATTTGCACAAACATTTGTGTATGATTTTATTTACATTGGTGAGGCAGAACAGTAGTTCTCGGGCTTTGATGTGTGTGAGCCTTGGAGATTAGAGCCGGGGCCCTTCCTTTGAGAAAACAAATACTTTTGTGTTGATTTCAATGAGATATAAATCATACCCAGGAAGTTTACAGTTGAGTAAGAATGGTATAATTACTGATTGTATACCAGAAGAGGACATATTTATGAAACGACTTGAAAAAGCTTGTAATCCCTTCCCGTATTTTGAATAACTAATTGCTATGTCATTGTGGCATATTTGCACCACAAGAGTTAAGTCTGTCAAACGTTTCCCTCCGAAAACCTTGTTTTAAGGGATTTCTAACTTGGTCGTAAAAATGTGCTCCAAGTTGGAGCTGACTTGATGGGAGTCTGTGCTTGGAACACTTGATTTGAATGGTGCCAGTCAGAGTTAAATTACAGGCTGGGAAAAAGGAAACAAATTTTTAAAAAAGGAGGTGTTTATGGTTCCCGGCTCCCCTAAGTACTTCTTGAGGATCAAAATAGCCTCTTTAAAATAAATTGCAGACCATTAGTACACGATGGAGGAAAGCCCTTTGAGACTGGGTTGTGGGGAGGGTAGGCAAGGGGAGATGGATTTAGGCCACTTTTCAGCAATGGGAGCGCAGCATACCCTACTCATGCACTGAGCCCCTGGAGCGGTCCGTGCACACAGATGGTGCTTCCCGTACCCACCAAGGACATTTCTGTCAGGCTAAGTGGGCATCACCACAAATCCACTCCAACTCTGAATCTTAATGGGCATTTGGGTGTCTTGGAACAAGTTTTCCCCTTCCCCCATCTCTGTGTTTTCTTTTAAAATAAACAGAACACTGTTGCCTGCCTACCTTTATGCCCGTAGAGATCATAAACATAGAGATCATAAAGTCCTCCTACAAAAGACCTCAAGTTTGTCCTGTCGGCTGAACAATAAAGTAACTCTTTGATAAGCATGTTTGTCCGGAAGTTCCCCCATAGATGGTGCCTGACGTTCAAGTCAAAAAGGTAGCACTTGGCTTGGAATACTTATGTGATTACTTACATAGAGCTTAGGTATCTTTTCCATTGGTCAACAGAGGAAAATTCAAGATAATGAGAAAAAGAGGCAGAAAGTGGGTGGGAGAGAGGGGGAGGAAGGGAGAGAGGTTAGAGCGATTGTTTCTGTCTCTCTGTCAGTCACTTTGAGCCCCAGTGGTCTGGGTTCAGCCTCTGTTCTCTAGCCCCTGTGGTCAATGGAAGTGAAACATTTACAATCTGGCTTGTTCAACCGCAATTCAAATTTCCTTGTCTTTTTGGGATTTCACTCATGCCTTAATGACACTTTTTTTTTTTTTTAATGGAGAAAGCTAATTGCATTGGTTTCTCCAAGAGGCATCAGTTTAAACAATCCATCCTGACTGTGAAAACAAATACATGCTTGACTTATTTCATTTATTTTTCCCCCCAAACCTAAATTAGGATAAAGCCATTTTGGATAAGAAGACATGTGTGTGTCTTTGTCACATCTTTTATCATCACGACTGCTTTTCCAAATAATACAACTCGTGACAAATGTGAACATTAATTACAGTTAACAAAGAAATGTCATGTGAAGTCTTCATGGTGGGGGGGGGGGATGGAGAAGAAAAGAAAAAAAACCACCAGACAATCAATGAGATTACATCTTGTACCAAGCCTCAAATCAAAGTACAGAAGTCAGAAATCAAATACCGTCAGTTATCAGATTATGTTAATGATTCTAATGAAAGCTTCTGGTATTTTGTTCAAGAATGTGTTGCTATAATGGTAACTAATAGAACAAGGGCAGCTGATTGCCGTGAATTAATTAGGACTGACTGCCGGAGTTTCCTTTTTATTTATTTATTTAAATATTGACAATCTGTTTAGAACCTGAGGTTTTTCATGCGGTCCTTTTCTTCCCTCATAAGTCATCAGTTAGTTGCAGACTGAGAAAGTAATTGCGTTTTCTCATACTGCAGGTATCCCTCACCAGCCCCAGGGTTTTGACCCAAACTGATACCAGACAAATTAAACTAAAGGATGGACATGAATATCCATACACAGGTCTATCCCTAACATTTGTGGGGCTCAGGGTGAGAGTACAAATGAAGTCCCTTCCCTTCTCTTTTTACCCCTGAGTTCATTCTCCTCTGCAGGAGGCCTCTGCAGACACGCATATGGACACCCAGCTTGCCCACCCAAGTTGCACCCACCAGCAGCTGCTGTTTAGCTGTTGCTTGGACTTAGAGGTACAGTCCCTGGTGGTACCCTCCACAGCTGGGAGGTAGAACGCAGAGAAGAGGTCCTTGCAGGCCCTAGGAAGATGCTCAGGGCTGTTTATAAAGGGAATTTGGGGGTTTGGGGTATCTGTAACATGGTCTACTAACTGGGGAATAGGCTCCAGGGTAGAAAAGCCCTAGGCCCGTGGACTCCTTGTCTCGTAGCAGGTGGAGGAGGATCAGAGCTGGGCCTTCTGAAGTGCTTGACCTTGGCCAAGGGCTCTGGTTACTTGGATCTAAGAGCAGTATTGCACATGTATTTTCTTTACTTTTGAGTACCTGAGTGTGTACATCTGGAGTGCTCTTTCACTAGAGTCTCACTACTTTGTTCTGTACTGTTGTTTATTTCTTCATTCCTTCATTTATTCCCACATGTGTTGAACACTTACTGTGCCAAGCGCTGGAGACATAGAGAAAAATAAGTTAAGAACTCCATCTTCAAGGATCTCACAGCTTTTCAAATGTGTAACTCATAATAAGTACTAGCTAGAGATCTGTTGAATGTTCGTGGCCATCCAGGTCTTACTTGTATCCTGTTCTTTCCATGCTTCTTTCCTCCCTATCAGGCAGCAAGTATTACAGATTCTGTAGAGGAGCAGTGAGGAGTGAATACCTTGACCTTAGGAGAGGTGGCTACCCCAGCCTCCCCCGGTGGCTCTTGGGAATGGTGTACTCCTGGCCTCCTTTGACCCTCCTCTGGGGTCCTTCAGAGTTCCCACCATCTAGCCAGAGATGTGCCCCCACTGAAACCAGAACAGAGGCAGTTAAAAGGTGGAATCTGGCAGAGGGCATCCATCCCTCAGAGAGCTGTCTCCAGCTTTTCTGAAACAGCTGGACCCAAGGAGGGTCTGTTTTAGCTGACGACCCCAGGCAGTCCCTACAGGCCACAGGGCCCTTTCGTGGGGCTTCTGCCTACAAAATGAATTCCATCCAAATGAATATATCTTGTTCGCATGTTAAAGTCACTCTCTGTATTTAAATCACTAAGGACAGTTCCTGAATCTTTCACCGTGGAGTGAAGGCGTTGGTCATTATCAAATGGATATTGACAGGCCCATGCTCTTAGAAAACTCATCATGACATCTGGGTAACTGAGCACAGGTCAGTTTCAAAGCCCTCATCCTGGGTGTCGGGAAGCCCATCAGACTATGTTGAATTCCCTTCGCTGGCTAAATTGGTACATTAGGGTAGAAACGATTTCCACATTTGCATAGTTGATTTCATTACTAGCGCCATTATTGATGCCCAGCTCTTCTGAAAGAAAGGAGCCATAAAAGCAAATAAAATCACTTTGCGATTACGTTATTGGATAAATTACCACATTACTGCCTGCGTTTTAGGGCTAAAGCCATTCCCCACATTTGCATAGTTTATTTCATCATCGTTATTAATAACAACAACAATAATAATGATGATGACTAGGATCCTTGAATGAAAGGAACCAGAAAAATGCCACAGCCTGGAGCAGTCTGTGGACTAGCTGCGATCACTAAGAATCCCTGTATCTGCTGTGGAAACGCAGCCGCTTCGTGGAGTGAACCAAAAGCTTTTTCACAGACCCCACTGCAACTGGTTCAGAACTTGTGGGGCTGGCTTGCTGATCTGAAGCAGTGACTGGTTACTCACTGTGACCTGTAAAGACTGAGGTTGGGCGTCCTTGCTCAGCCACTTAACTCTTCAGGAGTGGAGCTCAAAACGCACCGAACGTCAGCCTTCTCATCAAGGGAATGGGGATTATGATGCTTGCTTTGCGATGAAGAGCAAAGGAAATGGTGAATGTGAATGGGTTCTGTAGAGCAGGAAGCTGTCCACAGATTTCAGGGACTCATAGCCCTATATTGAACGTTGAAGTGGGTGCCGTGGCTGGCATGCTCTCTAATGCTCTGTAACGACAACAGGAGCTGTACTAGTCGGTCCCTTTGGCTGGCAGAATTTCCCAAAACCTTCCTTAGCTTTCTAAGCCATTATCCTCTAAGACAAGTAGGGAGAGAATACTTATTCATAGTAATCTTGGACATTTACAAATAGCTTACTCTGATCACAAACATTCCTGGGCTGATTGGGTGGCCTCAATAGTGCTCTTTCTTACACAGCAATTTTCAGTTACGCCCGTCTTTTCTCCTTGACCGCGGAGCCAAGAAGTCCAGAGTCTTTTTGTCTATTAACTCTGAGGTCCTGTAGCAAAAAGGAAGGTCCACTGGTGGCCGTCTCTGGTCTGCTGGAGAATTTTCCCTCTGGTTTTGTTTTTATTATTTTATTTCTGCTGCACCAGGGGCTCCAAAAAAATGAATGTGTCAGTAAAGGATTTGACAGTATGTTACGACAGTCATCAATCCACCAAGCCCTGTAGCCATAAATAAGCTTCATACGCTGCCACACTAAAGAGGACAGTTTTTCTTCTCCAGGACATTGAAAATGTCACAGCGAGGGAATTGTTTGTCCCTGTCTCCACAGCAACGCCACCAGCACTTATCATTAACTTTCACACCAAGATTTTAATCAGCACTCTTTGCGGCCTGAGACCAAGTCAACATCAGCCCAAATTTTCAAAGCCGTTATTCTAATTATGATGAGAAAGCTATAGATTGATGAGCTGAGTTTTCTGCAAGGACTGGTGGCAGTTAATTCTCATGACCTGCGTGGCTCGGGGAGTCTCTCTTAGAGATGGAGTCTTGAAAGTTCGATTATTAGTGACAGCTTGTAAGTGAGAGGAGCCTTATCTCTCCAGAGAGTGTTGATAACTTGAGACAAGGTTTAACTAGGAAGTAGTGAGACAGTGGAAGGAGGGGAGGGGGGGAGAAAAGGAAAAAGAAAGTGCACACTCCATCTGCATCAGTGTCTTATAATTTTCTGCATACAGGTCTTTTGTCTCCTTAGGTAGGTTTATTCCTAGATATTTTATTCTTTTGTTGCAATGGTAAATGGGAGTGTTTTCTTAATTTCACTTTCAGATTTTTCATCACTAGTGTATAAGAATGCCAGAGATTTCTGTGCATTAATTTTGTATCCTGCTACTTTACCAAATTCATTGATTAGCTCTAGTAGTTTTCTGGTAGCATCTTTAGGATTCTCTATGTAGAGTATCATGTCATCTGCAAACAGTGACAGCTTTACTTCTTCTTTTCCGATTTGGATTCCTTTTATTTCTTTTTCTTCTCTGATTGCTGTGGCTAGGACTTCCAAAACTATGTTGAATAATAGTGGTGAGAGTGGGCAACCTTGTCTTGTTCCTGATCTTCGTGGAAATGGTTTCAGTTTTTCACCATTGAGGACGATGTTGGCTGTGGCCTGCCCCCAGAGTAATGAGAAAATACGGACAGGCACAATTTCACAAGTTGTAAATTCTGGTAGCCTTCAGTTGTAAATTCTGGTGGAGGCTGTTTTACTCAGCTATCTGATAATGTGTGAAAATATTTGTCCCTTTGCTTTGTAGGCACGGGTAAGCACTGTGTTCCCGAAAATGCATTCAACTTCCCAGCTCTTTGCTGCCTCTCATTGCTTTTCAGTTTCCTTTGGTCAAGGGGCCTCTAGAAACAAAAATGAGAATTTGCAATTGAAGTGAAACAGTAATTAATTTTTTAAAAAGGCTCTTTCTTCCCATTTCCCTTAACTGACTCCCCCACCCCAGCTTCTTTTGTTTCAGTCTAATCGAGAGCCTTTGGGTTTGCAATGAAAGGGGGTAGTTAGAGTGGCCCTTAAAAAACTCTTTTCCTTTCTATTTCTGGTGTCTTTCATGTTCTCTGGCCTCATTCATCTGGCGGATGTACGTCCTCACTTTCTTGGCCTTGCATAGATAGTATCTGTGCCATTGACTCTATGCCTTCTTCAAGTTTGCCTTTGGGAAGTGGTGCCTATTTCCTCTCCAGACCTTAGACATTCAGCTGAGCCATTCGTCTGATCAGGATAGGTCTGGGAGGGCTGGTTGCTGTGCTTGTCACTGAGGTCCCACTAGCCAAAGGTGTTTTTGATCTCATCATACATTTTCCAGGCTTTTCCTAAGAGAGGGTGCAAGAAGGCAGCATGGTAAGGTCAGATAGAGCCTCATCCAAGATGTTGAGTCTCAGTTCTAATCCCAGAATGGGCCTCTCCATGACTCTGCTTTTTTCCTCTTTCAAATGGTGCTGATAATATCTGTCTAGCCTCCTTCACATATCAAATGAGAAAATAGGAAGTAAATCGCTAATATTTAATGTGATCATTGAGTTAAGTATGATGCATACACGAGTATCATCGGCCGTCTGCTTTTTTGGTTTGTCTTCTCCTCTATAGCTAGAGAATGATGATACTGTTTTGTTTTATAGTGTTTTTTTTAAAATTATTTTCACTTGTTTAAAGCAATCACAATTACCTCCATTATCTTTGTTTTGCCCCTGAGAACACAGAGGCACAGAGAGGTGAAACATCTTACTTCTGGTCACACAGCCAGTTAGAGGCCAAACCTGGTATACAGCTGTCATCTCCAGGTTCCCAGCATGCAGCTCCCTAGACCACACTGCTTACCATATTAATAGGCTGGGATTAACAAAAAAAAAGCAAACCCAATTAGTTTCTGTTGCAGCCCTTTTACAATCCTGTCTTGTTTCCCCGTGTGTTTATATGTATGTTTTAATAGCATCCCCTGCCTTTTATGCTGAGGTTGCTCGAGGTATGTTTATAATGGTGGCGTAATTATAATAATAAAATACAAATCCATCCACGAAGCGAGCTCATTACCGGCTGGCCAGGTAAAACAAATAGGCTTGGCATTGACGCCAGAGCGAGACAGTTTATTTCTAAGGTGGTGCTGCTTTGAAACACAAGATGCTTTGCACTTTCAGCAAAGAGGCCCTGTGTTCTGAACATAACTGGAGTTTGGGGTGCAAGGTCGAAGCAGTAATTGAGATGTCCGGCCAAGTCGCTTTAACATGGTCTGGCCCTTTTAATCTCTCTTTTTCCAGGGGAGAGATGAGAAGCAGAAGGGGAAATCATTCCACCTTGTTCTCTGTAGCTGTAAGATCTTTCCTTGAATACCCAAGTAGGTCCTTTGGCATTCAAACTCCTGGACGTAGAGTTTCTAATACGTACCAAAGAGAAAGTTGTTGTTATGAAGGGAGCCATAGCAGAGAGAGAGTGTGTGTGTTTTTAAATGCCTGTCTGTCCTTGTTAATTAGAAGTGCACATATTGGGAAATTAACTATGAAATACTAAAAATGATAAATTATTCCTTATTTGAAAGTATAAATTAAAGGTTTAGTGTATATAAAATTTGTCATGTTTAATTGCAAGTTCAATTAAAATTCAGGGTAATGATGATTTATACAGGTTTCTGTGTAATTTGATATTCATTAGCTTAGCCAGACACATGCTGATATTAGCTCGTTAATTATGTTTCCTTTTGTTGAAGGCAGCCTTGTGAAAGCAATCTGCTCGAAGTTTTCTAAACTCATTCAGCTAAATGAATGTTTGGCAGCTGTCCCTGTTATTGAGACGGTCACTCACAGACGGCTTCATTTCACTCCCAGGCCACATCAATCATACCTTCTCCGTGACAAACAAGGGTTTCTCATTACAAACCCATTTATGAAGGTTATGGCTGACATTAAAGAGTGATTGCCTGGTACTCTGCTGTTACTTTACAGTAACGTCGGAGGAGAGCTGCCTTTAATATCCGCACCTCCCACATGGTCTAACTGTTTAAAACACATGGAGAGGGAGGGCAGAAGCACCACAGTGACCCGAGTTCTCTTTCTAACGAACACCCCTGGCTCAGACTTGGGAATCGGAACTTAGGTCTCAGAAGAAGGACCCAGGCCCCTGCTTCGGCCTCCAGGGGGTTCCGTACCCAGTTAATAGGTGTGCTCGTTCAGATCCAGGGATTCTCTCACGGTAACATGTTGATTCTGGGCAGTGGAGTTGGGCATGACTCTTGGAGAGGTGAAAGTGGAAACACTGGGCTGGATGAGGTGGAGGTTTTTAGAAGCATGTCACCCATGGTGGTGATGAGTTGGAGGAATCGCCACTTAGCTGGAAAACAACTCTGTAACAGACCTTATGCCTTGTGTTTTTGGAGGATTTTAAATATTTTAAACACTTCTCATAGCTGTTGTTACATGATCCTTACACTTGGGACATTTTGGAAAGACAGGTATTGTCTTTTCCTTTTGACAAGTGAGGGGAGCTGAGGCACAGGGAACTTGATTGATTGGCCCAAGGTCACCTATGTGGATACTGGAAATGGCCAGCCTTGGGGCTCTTGGCTTTTCTTCATATCACAGTGTTGCATTGAGGCCTCTCAAAATAAGGCATTCGTTTCCAGTTTTGTTTTCTCTCCACCAGCAGAACCACACACCCTGTAAATGATAGGAGTGTTGACTCTAGGCTGACCCGTATTTTACTTTCCGGCCATTTGTATACCAATAGGTAGCGAGCCTGGTTTGTGATGGGAAAATGCAATGAGATTGTAATTTTGTATCTCTATAGCTGTATTTTTAGGTTGGAAGTGGTTAAGGACTCTTATTTTTTTCTTTAAGAGGCATGTCTTATGCACTGGGTCTTGCTTTCAGGCTTCTCTCTCTCTTGAAGTCATTGTGGAACAGGGGGCTGGCTAGCTGTCCACCACCATCACACTCTTCTTACAGAGTGAAGAGTTGTTGCTGGGACTGCCCCTTCCCACACCCACTCTTGCTCCAAGTAGAGCCAGTGACGGCTCTTAGTACAGGCTCCGCATGCTCTCTGTGCCCACTTGCCAGTGAGAGGAGAGGACCCTGGGGGATAACGGTTGGTAGAGTCACGACATAGAATGAGCCTCGGTCCCTGGGTCACTGTGTGGAAGGCCACCTATTAGATACCTATTAGATTGGACTTTTTATGAGAAAGAAATAACCATCTGTTCTGTTAGGTCCCTAAGATTTCATGGTTTATCTATCACAGCAGCTAGCCTTACTTTACCTGCCACTTTATTTATTCATCCTACAAATATTTGTTAAAAATTTTACTCTGGGCCCAATCTTAGGCTAAAGGTTGGGGCCTGAAGATTAAAAAAAAACATACTATTCCTGACCTTGGGAGCTCAACCATAGAGTAAAGGAGCTACACAAGATGAAATATTTCACCCTAGTGTAGCAAGTGCTATAAAATGGGTTTCAGAGAACAGAACCCAAGAGGGAACTATTTTTTCCTGAAACGTCTTGTGAAATAGCAGATTTTAAACTTTAATATTACTAGAATCTTTTTTTTTTTCTAAATGAAATCATATGTGGAAATCTCCAATTCATAAAATAGAAAGAAACTGAAGAGACTCAGGTAGATAACGGGGCCTGTAGGCTCACAGAGCCTCCCTTGGCACCCCCCTCGGGCCCCTCTAGGAGATGCCCATGTGGAACTCTGGGGGCTGTGGAATGCTATCTGAGAACCCACAGAGAGAGATGCAAGCCCAGAGGTACGCTGTTCTTTCACTGATTATCATTTTTTTGCATTCTATAGGTTATGGTACATGGTGCCTCTTTTTAGAGAGCGCTTATCTGTAGTCACTGGAAGTTTTCTTGTTGTTGGGTGGATAGTGTTATTCCTGAACTTTTTTTTTTCCCACAATTACTAGCTACTTGACCTTTCACATATTCTTTAACCTCTTTTTGCCTCAGTTTCTTCATATGTGAAACAGGGATAATAATGGTGTCTATCTCATAGGAGTTTTGGAGAATTGAACACGTTAATATGCACAAAGTTAATAATATACATATTCACAAAGCTGTCATGTGGCAAATGTTCAACAGTGTTGGCTATCCCCAAATCATGTGTTAAAAACACGATATGTTTGGGAGTACGTCTATATTTTGACTGAATGAGCAAAAGGGTATGAGAAACTAGCTCCACATTTGGGGAATGACATCTTCATAACAAGGCTCTGGAACCTCTGAAAGCTAATTTGTGATTTCATTTTGGTTCTATGCACCAAATTCTTCTGATGGTTTTCTGGAACTTAGGAGAGATGGGAAGTTTTCCTCATCATGTTTATAAAGAAGTGCATCATAGTTAGGAGAGACTCAGGTTTGTGTGTGTGTGTGTGTGTGTGTGTGTGTGTGTGTGTGTGTGTGTGTGCTTTTTTTTCACTTCAGCCCCCAGGCCTTTATGGCCTTAGACAATGTAACTTGGAACTTTTTATTTTTTAATTTTACCACCTATGTCTTATTAATGCATTTCGGCAGTGTGGAAAGCCCTCTGGTGGTCAAAGTAATTCCTATGTGGCTCTTAGAGATGGAATAAAATCAATTTCACGTTAAAGAGCTGTGTTCAAATTATATTTTTCTCCTTTGCTCACTTCTTTTTCTAATTAAACCATAAAGCAGTTTTCCATAGAAACATTTTAGTTCTAAAGGTGTCCGGGGACCAAAAAGCGGTAGGACAGTTCCCCTTATCCAGATGAAAATATGTCAGTGGTGGTGTTAACATTTTGGAAGGTTTCCATGCTATCGTCCAGTTTTTTGCTGTCACCCCGGGAATGAAAGTTAACATTATACACTCTAGCATGAGGATTTTTAGACTTTTATATAGTGTTAAAGCTGTAAGGGGAGACTTGGAGGTTATCCTTTAACTTTGTAGAAAGGGAAATCGAGGCCCAGGAAGAAGAAGTGATTTGTTCAGGGTGTTATCATCAGGGAGCAGAGCTGTGAGTAGAAGCCAGGTCTCCTGGGTACTGGTTTCCTTGCTGTTTTAGCCATAGTGCTTGAAGGGTATCATAGCTGGGTCAAGCCTTTAAACCCCCTGTCTCCTGACAGGTCCCAGGGTGGCCAGGTCTCATCAAACTAAGCCAGGCGAGGTTCAACTCCTACACTGTCCATGGGTTACTCTGTTCCTTGCTTGGAACAAGACAGCGTGCAGGATTTTCTTTTTCTAGTTTAGCGTTGAAAGTTGGTTGGTTGTGTCAGCTGGAATGATCTGGCATGAACAGTCACCCTCAGCATATCCTTGCCATTAAACAGCATTTCTTGGAAAGGATGTGCATTAATCTTGACTGTGTGCTGGCCGCTGCAACTCATCATAAAGATGAATGACTGATGGGTGACCTATGTCTGGTGTCCTAGGAGGGCGGATACCTTGGAGATGCAGAAACATCTGTTCTGCTCTGAAATTGGCAAGACAAGCTGGCTTGTCCCTCCCTTGCCTGAAGCCGTTGCCTGAGCTTACGTTATTTTTCTTTGTTTGAGGCTTTGGTTATGTCTGCTGTCGGTTGGGCCCTGAGGCCATTTCTCTGTGCACCCTGTGTGACATGATGTCAACACAAGGAAGCTGGAGGAGTGGGACAGGGGCCCCCCGAACACCTCTAGTATATGCTCCATCCCAGTTCCTAAGTATAGCCGGTACCACCTGGGAGGCTGAGGTGCCAGAGGCTGCAGGAAAGCTGCAAATTCAGGGAATTGCCTAGAAGCCTGTAGTGTTCCTGGATCGTTCCTCTGGATATAGGTGCCTTTTCTCAAGATGCTGTTTAACTCTTTACATCTTCATTACTGTCCTCATGGTTAGACCTCACAGGACAGGGCTGGTCTGTATTGCTTGCATGAATTAGATAGCGTTTGTGAAATAGAGAAGAGTTAATAAGATGGGAGTTCCTTTGGCATGGTCTCATTTGGGTGGTGGGGCAGTGAGTTAAATCACTCACAGTTCCTCAGCCAGCATGCACGATTTGAGTCCCTATCTTGAGGCCTGGCCCTGAGAAAATCAAATGTGGCCCCTGCCTTCAAAGAGCTTGAACATGATTTCCTTTGTGTGAGCACTTCCTGCATGCCTGCTGCATGCCCAGGGTCCCGCTGGGTGCTTAAGGCTGCAGAAGTCCACGCTCTCTGCAGCGGAAGCTGTCGGTGGCCTCCCGTGTCCCCTGAGGTCTCACGATTTCCATGCACACCATCCAGTGGCCAGCCACGAGCACCTGCACCTGCTTGTCTGCGAGCTTTCTTTGGCCACTGGAGCTCCTTTGCCTGTGGCAAGTAGGTTGGACATGCCAGAGAATTAATGCTCCTCGGGAGCAGCCTAGCCTGCACCAGTGATTGACAGGAGCTGGGAGATAAACATCCCATCTTCCTCAATTGGGAAAAATCTGTGGTACATTCTTTTCTGTCTCTGAGTGTCCCCAGCTGCAGTGAGCTCCAGCCGGCCACCGTGGTAACTTGCTTGATAAGGTACCGTGCATCAGTATTCGCTTCCTTCCCTTCCCTGTCTCACTTCCCTCTTCCCCCACTCCTGGGGTCACCTTCCCCAAAATATTTTGACTTCAATCTTTGTCTCAGCATCTGCTCTGGGAGCCCTCAGACTAAGGGGTCTTGCATGGTCTACAAATTCCTTTGATAGAAGTCAGATTCTGATGAATCTTGCAGAAGACATGCAAAATGCTGGGGTAGAGTAGGAGAGGGAGGGATATAGTTCAATAGAAACATCTGAGAAGGCCTCTTGGAAGAGGTTGTATCTGAACTAGGCTTTTAAGGATTGGACAAGGCTTTTGTTAGGAAGCTCTGAAAGGGTAGGGCATCCCTGGCTGAGGGAACGGCTTTTGCAAAGGGCTGGTGGTGGGAGGAATATGAGGCATACTTGGAAAATGGTAAGCATCTGGTATGGCCGTGGTTCAGGGTCCATTGGGTAGGATGGGGAATGTAAGAGTTACTAGGGGATCTGATTATGCATTTGAATGCAAGGCTGAGACACATAGACTATTTTGAGGGCAGTGGTGAGGCCTTCCTGTTATCTTAGCAGTGAGGGAGGTAGTATTTGTCTCTTGGGATGAAGGAGCAGGCATAAGGACTGCATGAGAAATAGAAACTTGGTAAGTGTGAGGCTATCGTGTGATGTCTAGTTGCTGGGGAATTTCAGACTGAGGGAGAGAAAAGTGTTAGTAATCAAAGCAATCAGGGAACTACTAGGGAAGAGGTGGAAATTGAGTTGAAATTATTCATTCACTGAATAAAGGGAAGATTGAAGCAGGGCATCCCAGACAGCACTTGCAAAGGCCCGGGGGCAGGGATGATCTGGAATCAGGCACTCATCATGATATTTATGGGCTCTAGGCACTTTGCATTTTGTGGGCCCCTTCCTGCAGAGTACTACAAGTTAATGATTTAAAGACAGATCTATTAATAGTATACATTAAAACATTTCCATTGGCCTAGAGTTAATTTTTTCCCTTCTGCTTCTAAAAGAAATGTAAACATGTCTTGTGGTCCTCTAAAGTCTCGTGGGCCATAGGCAGTGTGCTTTCTGTGCCTGAAGGAGAAGCACATCCCGCCTGGCCAAAGGGGGAGCCCCTGGATTCCCCATACCTCTCTGAGGCAGCGCTAAGCTCTCTCCGCTTTTCATAGTGCTGCAGAGTTTAGCATGAAGAGGAAGGAAACCTCTGAGTTCATCTTCCAAGCCCTGAGAGACCTGAGGGCACAGAGCAGGACAGCCATTCCGGGTGCCCCCAGTGGCCCACATCACCAAGTCCCCAGAGAAGAGTAAGGGCGTGGAAAAAAAGGCATGGAGCCCAAAGAGTTATGTCTGAGTGTTTGTCTGTTTAGGTCAGGTGAGCAAGCTTGGATGTGCTAGTTTTCCCTCCCGAACCCCTTCAAAGGACTTATCCCTCCCTGTGTATGCGAACACTTCTCTGCCTTTGGCTGCATCACCCCCTGCTTGTGCATTTCCACTGCCTGTCAGTGGTGCTGGGGAAACTCCCTCCTGCCTCCCATGTTTCTTCAGAAATGGTTACAAAGAAGGGGAGGTTTACTAAATGAAGTGATACCATCTGAAAAAGGGCCTGCAAATAGCAACCTCCGTGAGAAGACTGCCCAAGTTTTTTTTTTTCCCTCCTTTTCAAAAATAGTCAAAACACATGCAACACATACTTGTAAAAGGATCAAAAATGGAGAGAAAATTGCAGCTGGCGGTTGTTTTCTCCACTGTTACTTAGTTGCTCCTTAGCTTCCAGCTGTCGAAATGGAGCATTTATAATCATAGGTGTTTCACCTCTCCTGGTAGTGTGCTGTGTTCTACTCCAAGTTTAAAAATGAACTTATGACTTCATTAATCCCATGTTCTGGGAACAGAGAGCTACAGCCTTTTCTGTCCATAAGATTTGCTTCCTAAGGATGCACTTATACTGCCATATAAGTACATAAAATTAGGATTTTGGTGAGCAAGGACGTGCTCTAACAGACAGATTTTTCAGTTCTCTCTCCAAAGTTAAGAAGCATAATTCGATGTGAATGTTTTCTCCAAGTATCCAAGCCTCATTTTCTGGTGAGAGAGAAGATCTGTTACGGTAGTCCCCCCCTTATCTGTGGGAGATCCGTTCCAGGACGGACAGTAGATGCCTAAACCATGGATAGTACCAAAGCCTGTATACGCTATATTTTTCCCTATACACACACACCCCTATGATAAAGTTTAATTTAACGTATAAATTAGGCAGAGTAAGAGAATATTAGAATTGCCAGCATCACTACTCTTGTGTTTGGGGGACATTATTAAGTAAAATAAGGGTTACTTGAACACAGGTACTGTGATACTGCAACAGATGATCTGAGAAGGACAGGCACTAAGTGACTAACGGGCAGGCAGCATACACAGTGTGGATACGCTGGACGAAAGAATGACTCACCTTCTAGGCGGGAAGGAGTGAGATTTCATCATGCTACTCAGAATGTCATGCAACTAAAAACTTAAGAATTGTTTACTTCTGAACTTTTTCATTTAATATTTTTGGACCACGGTTAACGTCAGGTAACTGAAATGGCAGAAAGCAAAACCACGGTTAAGGGGGGACCATCATACTTCCCTTGTATGGATCCAAAATTATGATTGGTGTGTCTTGGTCAAGATGTCAGCTAAAGTACAGATTTCATAGTTAGCTAACCTCTCTCGTGTCCTTCTTTTCAAATGATCTTCCTTTGTAAACTGGGTTGACGTGTGTATCTGGTGCCTGAATTACAGACAACTTTCTAGGTGGGGGAAAAGTCTGCTAATTAATTATTTTAAATGTCATTCAGATATATTAGTAAACAGGTGTTATTTTGGAAACACAGGTCAACAGAACCTCTTGTGGCTGTGGCCCCATGCCGGGGTCAAAGGCTGTAAGGTGAGATTCAACAGCAAAAGAAACAAAGTCCTCAAAGTACACCCTACTCCCCTGCCACATACACACACTGGCCCATTTAAAAACCACGTTGTCATCTGGCTGGGTTAAGTTAGTATGTCATCCTGGCTGCAAGTATCATAGCTTTGTATTATAAAGTCAGAGAAATTTCAGGCTGACAGGAAGCTTAGCAGTTCTCGTGTGTAACCTTTTTTATTTAACCGTTGGGAGAACTGAGGTTCAGAGCGGCTAAGTGACTTGCCCAAGATCACAGCTTGCAGGATCAGCTGAGTGTGACTCTGTGTCTTCAGTTCCAAGTTTGGCGTCCTTTCTAGACTCAGCTCCCCTACCTAACCTGGATTCAGGTGGCAGGGGCTGAAGAGGCGAGTGGATTATGGAGATGAGTAGCCATGGTCTATTCAAGAGGCTGTCTATCCATGTAGCCCTGCACGGGGATAAGATAGAATGCAAGTAGGTAGGATACCAGGCTGGCGAGTGGGTGTTGCAGAAGTGGTCACACTCACTATGGACTTAATGAGGGAGACATCCCACCTCACAATGCATGACAGAAATGGCTTCTTGGAGGACGCAACATTTGAAATGGGTCTGGAAGTAGGTAGGGCTTTTATGGGTGCTGGAGAGGGCCTTATTGGACCCATTGGTGTTAATTCTGTCCAGGAGGAATTGGAAGGGCTCGATGGCTCTCATAGTCCTGAGTTTTCTCCATCTTGGTGTTCAGCTGCGGGGGAGCCAGGAATGGGCACGGGAGCTCCAGGCCTGGTTGTGTGTGCACGTGCGTGTGTGTGCCCTGACCACCACAGCTCCTGAGTTACCCCTGTAGGATGCTGACCCTGCAGGTACCAAGCCCCAAGGTGCTTAGGCCGTGGGTGTGGCCAGGAAGTTCAGGGCGTGGCAACAGATACTTCCCGGCCCCTGTGGCTCCTGCTGGTGGGGCGGAGCCTGGACCTCTGGGCTGGCAAGGCTGAGGCAGCAGAGGTGGAGACGGCCCCCACCTGGGTGCAGTTGCTGTCTCCTCACACCTCATCCCCAGGAGGTCACCCATCTCCACAGGTGCTGCCTCTTGCCCTGCGGAGGGAATCAGAGCTGCCTTCAGGAAGGCCGCAAATGACTTGCAAATCCCTCCCCACCCCTCTGGGGCTGCCTGGCACACCACCCCTAGCCTGCCCTGCTTTTCGGAGTCTTTAAAATAAGTTTTCATTAATTGGAGCATGCAGCGAAGGGAAGTAACCTGTGGCTTATAAATAATGGCAGCAGCTTAATGGAAACACCTAAAAATCACCAGGGGCACACAGTAAGAAAGTTCTCCATCTCTAGGTGCGAAAACGTGCCGGTGATTACTTGTTGAGCATGACCCTGTCAGCTTTTTTATTACAATACGTTATTGGGTAATAGTTTTAAAATTATGTGTAGAAAGAAGCGGAGCTGTGCAGAGAATTCCATCATTTCATATGTTGTCTGTGAATCTTATTAGCCTTTTTAGCCTAGGGTTAAGGAGAAAAATAGAGAGATGGCTGTATTTTGAAGATGGAACTCCATATACACTTTTTGTCAGGAGGCTTCTTGACCTTCTGTTAAGTTGCTTCTTTGCGAGTCTTTCTCTGATTTCCATGGTATTTACATAAACCGAGCAAGAGTTTGCTGTGTAGAAGCGGTGGCAGGGCCTACGATCTTCTCTGCCAAGGAGTAGGGGCAGGGTTGCGTGCCTGCTCTGCAGGCCATAGATGGGGAACCTCTCTTCCAGGTAACTTAGAGTATGTAAGGATTGGGGGAGGGGATGCCAACGCCACCTGCGGGGGGGTGTCCTCTCCCCTGTCGCCCGGTGACAGAGGCAGCTCCAGTGTTCTGTGCTTTGGAAACCGATCCCGAGAGTTCTCCCGTCCAGCAGCGCACCAGGCAGCATGGATATGAGCACCATTGGGGGTTCTGGGCCCATCGTCGCCCTGGCGGTGTTCTCTGGGTCTGGCGGAGGCCCATCCTGGCAGTGGGTTGCTCTGGAGAGCACGGCTCTGTCCTGTCCATGGTCCGTGCTACCTGCTCACCCTGCAGCTGGCCACAGAGCAGGCCCCGGGCTCAGCTCCGAGAAGGACCCATCCCAAAGGCTCCTTCCAAACGGAGAGCTGGCTTCCTGAATCCGGAGATGTTAACGTGGTCATACCAAGGTTGAGTCTGGAATCCAGGGAGGGGATCAAATGTCAATTAGCATTGTCCAGTGTGCCAGGTACTAAGAAAAATCACGGCCTGGAGGCAGCTGGACCTGAGGTCAAATGCTGGCCCCAGAATGGTGTGTTTAGTCCTTCATACCTCACAACAAGGCAGAAAATTGGGGAAAAAAATCTGATGAAAAGGATTCATTAGGAACAGACACGGTAGAAGGTGGAAAGAGTTGACTTTGAGCCCGGTGACCGTGGGCAAAAAAAGCCTCTGTAAATCTCAGTTTCTTTGCCTGTAGAGTGGGAATAATGGTACGTACCTCCTAGGTTTCTGTAAGGGTTTACCGAGGTAACGGAAATAAAGTGCTCAGAGCTGTGCATGGCACCTGGGCAGTTAGTGGTGGATAAATGTGGAGACTCACTAGGGTCTAGTGAGTGGAAGAGCTGGGATTTGAACCCAGGCAGTCTGGTTGCAGAACTGCTGCCTTAGCTACTGCACGGTGATGCTGCCCAATACCTGGTGGAGCAGATGTCTGGAACTGAGTCGTGAATGCTGGGTAGAATCATGCCAGGCGGAGAAGAGGGGCTTTGATCTTGGGGGGGTAGCAGTGTAGCATAGGTGAGTATATGAGTGTGGGGGGCCTTCCTCTATTCACCCATTCATTTGACAGACATGGACAGACAACCTTTATATTTCAGACAGTGTGCACGAAGGGAGCAGACATGGATAAGGTAGTCCCTCCCTCAGAGCGTTGGCAGTTGGGGGAAGACAGTGAGGACAGTGACATAATTGACATGGAAGGTCTGTCCTGCAGGGTAAAAAGAGAAAATAACAGATCCCTCTTGAGGGCTGAGTGTCGGGCATGGTTCCACATACCTTACATGTCTTAACTTACTTAATCCTCACAGTGACCTAGGAAGCAGGTGCCATTATGATGTCCAGTTTTGAGAAGAGGAACCGAAGTTCAGAGAGAGGTTTTGTAACTTGGCTGGTGTCACAGAGCTAATAAGGGATGGAGCTAGGATGCCAGGCTGGGCATCCTCGCCCAGCTTCCTGCTCCTAGCCCTTTACTGCACTCCCTTGTATGGGGCTCATCATGACAGCCCCAAAGGTAAAAGGAAAGTTGAACTTGGATTTACGGAGAAACAGAAGGACAGTATAACCTCAAGGTTGTTTACTGGTCTGCATATCCTGGTCCTGTGCATTATTTGGGAAGTCGTGTAGCAGCATCAATGACTTCATCTTAAAGATTTTGTTCAGTGTGGTGTCCGGCGGGTGCGTTTGCAAACATCACCGCAGAAGCTCAGCGCCCAGTGCCGTAGGGTTCAGCCCGCTTGTTCTTGTAAGATGCAGAAATCCTTCTGCATAAGGGAGCAGTAGTAGGCTTTTGGACTAATGGAATCTCAGTGAGGGAGTCTTTGGAGCTCATTTCATGAAACTCAAGGAAACACTTCCCCAAAGAAGCTTTCTGGAATTCTTAGCACATTCTGTAAAATTGTTGCTATGGTAAAAAGACGGCAGCTTTTGTGGTGGTATGTGTGTGATTGGCTATGTCTCCTCGCTCCCTGGGATTTGTGGTCTGGAGGAGATCCAGAGGTGGCTCTGGGGATTTGGAGAAATGCTCCAGTTTGCCCTGGGTCCTTGTGATGCCTCCCTGCCATGTCTGAGTCGGCAGGATGTTGAAGAAGTTGATTTTCAAAAATGCATTGTCCCTGAGTTATTAATAATTCTCTCCCCACCCCCCGACTCTGCTTGCTATTTTTCTTCTGTTTCTCTCTCCCCTCGACCCTCGAAAGTCAACATCACCTCGACCAAACCCCTTGCATTGACCTTAGTCTGGTTTATTAGTTTTTTCTGCTTGTAGCTGAACACTCAAGCTTGATTCTCCTTGTGGGTGGGGTTCGGGGCACGTGTCTCCCCCTCTCAGGCCGCCTCCACATTCCCAGGCCCTGGACTTGGCAAATACATCCTTTTGCAAAGGCTCTCTCCATTCAGTGTTGACTCCTTAGAGATGTTTAAAACATCTTCGGGTTAGAAAGTGCTACCTTAAGCAAACCTAGATTGTACACCACCCTCAAGATGTCCGAATTTGTGACAAATGTCACAAGGACATTTTTGTTTAGGACACATTTGACTCACAGTGTAACCATTTCCACCACCCCCCCCACCCCCCACGGGCACCTCATAAGCAGCCTTTGGCGATGTCGGTGACTTAGGAATGATTGGAGAAGCTGCATGTGCAGAAAGGGAGATGTTTCACAAGTAAGCAAAGGACAGAAGTCACCTGTCCAGTATATTGGTGACCTTGGGATAACAGAATTGACGGGAATCTAAGAGTCTGACACTGGGTCAATGTTATAATCTATCCACCAACCTTTTCCATGCATTTTACAGACGAGGAAGCCGAAGTGTGGAGAGGAAAATTCCTAAGGATAGTCACATAGCTGGTTACGGCACAGCCGAGTCCAGGATCCATGTCCTCTTGTCCTTAGCAGAGTACCACATCCTAGACCCGCCTTCCTTCTGGCACTAAGATTTTCTACCACATTCTCAAAGAGCCAAAAGAAAGAGAAGAGAGAGTAAAGGAAAGCTCAGCCTGGGTTTAACGATACCAGTCGTAGGAAGTGCTCGGTAAACGCGGTGACTTGCCGAATCCCCGGGAAAGGCTGCTTCCTCTCCATGTGTGCAGCTTGGTGCAGTTGCAGGCATGATCTCACCCTCCAGGGATAGGCGTGAGGGAGGAAGGGTGGACCATCTTGTTTCACTACAGTAATTTCCTAGAGAGAGGGGAGCTCGTTTGTGTGTGTGGTCTGTCTAATGCCTCTCACATCCAATAACTTTAAAACCAATCAAATGAATAATGTAGGGAGAAACAAATGGAGTCACTCTTTAGATATTTAAACAGGGATATTTCTGCCACGGACATGTAAATCTTTAATAGGATAAGAGATCTGGCAATCAACGAAAAACAATAAGTAAACAAAAATGCCAAGTTGCTGGAGACCTGGTTCTTTTTGCACTATTTTAGGTTCAATCATTACTGACTGATATTACCTCCCTCAGATAAATTTGTTGAAGTCCTACTTTATAGGGGGTGGTGTGTTTTCAAGACTGGGTCATAAAGTAGTGTAATACATGGTCTTTGTTCTCTAAGGGTGTCTGCTCTGGTGGTAGACAGGACAGAGATGTGTAGAAAGATGAATACAAATACAGGTCAGGAAATTCCCTGGTGGTCCAGTGGTTGGGACTCCGTGCTCTCATTGCTGTGGCCCGGGATTCCATCCCTGGTTGGGGAACTAAGACCCTGCAGGCCGACCAAAAACGAAAACGAAAAACAAATACAGGTCAGGATGTGGCAAATGTCAGCCTGGTTCTATGTCTACTGTGTTCTCCAGCCATTCAGGGGAGGAAAGGATGATGTGTAGGGCTAATTACCCTTTAACAGCGGAATTTATGCTATGAAATATTTTCACTGGGCAGAGTGTGTAGGGCTGAATCTCTACTTGTGTAGGAGGCAATCTGGAGGAATTTTTGAGCAGTCGCCAACGATCTCCAGTTGAGGTGAAAACTGTGTGTGTATGTCCGGAGGCATGCACACACCCATGTATAGATGTGTCTGTCCTTCAGATCCCAGAGGGACTTCCTGGGGTAAGAGTGAGGCTCCTCAAAAGTTTGTTTAAAACCAAACTGAAGTGTGTTTTATTTTCAAGATCTAAAATTTTGAAGAGCTCTTGTTGTGAGGAAGTTTTCTTCAAACCGGGTTTCCCTATGGCTTTCTTCTTTCTGATCCTTGCAGACAAGGAATTTAATGTTGATAAGCTTCCTATTCCATTGCCCCGCCCCCACTTTCTGTCATCCAGACGTGTTCATGTACCTTAGAAGTAAACTCCTTCATCCTCCAATTGTTCCGTCCCTTGTCTCTCCATTGACTCTCCTCTTTTCCTTTTGTGCCTCTTTCTTTTCTGTTCCTTCTGCTGTGGTGAGTAAGAAAAACCAAATGTAAAATTCTAACAAGGCTTTGTTCAGAGTTGATGTCTGTCTCCTCCCCACCAGGGAGGCCAGAGTTTGCAACAATGGGGAAAAGTCACGGCATCTGCCTTCTTTCCTTCCATGTTCCGTCAAGCGAACTACTTTTTAGGACCAATTCCTCCTTTTCTGGCAGATCTTTTTTTTTTTCTTTTTTAATTTATTTATTTAATTATGTGGCTGTCCCAGGTCTTAGTTGTGGCACACGGGACTGGCAGATCTTTCATGTTGAGAAGGAAGAGTTAATCCTACTCTGAAGCTTTAAATTGTGGCCACCTTAATGGTCTCTTTCCTTCTTCCCAGGCCTGACAACATGGGATTTGGTTGGGTTTGCCTTTCTTGATAGGTCAGAGTGGTTGAGATGACCTTGCTTGGTGGGCATAAATGCACTGATCATGTACCTGAGACCAGGAGAGGAGTGTGCATTGTCCTTGTTGGAAGCCCCATCGTCTGTTTGCTTGGTTCTTACTGGTCAGTTTGGAAGCTGCCTTCTGCCACATCCTTTTCATCTGTGTGGTGAACCGGGGGCTCCTCACTCTGATTCCCACCTGTGCCCTATGTTTACCCTTTGATGCAGCGTCCCAGCATTAATGGCTGGTTTTTCAGCTTACATGTCTTATGTCACCCTGAACTGCTCACCATGGGGGTAGGTTATTGATTGAAGGACTCTTTTCCCAGAATTTGGATGAGGCCTCAGAATCTTTCTCAACAGTGTTCTGAAGGTAGCCACCAAATGACCAGATTTATCGGGAGAATTGAAACCCATTTACTCTCCTTGCATCTAGCCCAAATACTCGTTTTCATCCCCAGCCTAGACCTCTTGATAGGGCTTTTTCTTCCCCTCTTCTTTCCATGTTATTTTCTTTCTCTGTTCTTTACCTATTATTGGTGGTGGTGGTGGTGAGGATGATGATACCCAGTGTTTATCAAACTCTAACAATGTGCCAGAATAAGCAGAGTGCTATCCATAGATTATCTCATTCAATTTTTACAATACCTATAAGGAATATTTATCCTCATTTTACCAATAGGAAAGTGAGGGCCCAGAGAGGTTAAGTGACTTTCCTAAAGTCACACAGCAAGTCATCGTCTGAGCTTCACCTAAAACACACTCTGCCTTTTTCTCCCCGCCTCAGCACCAACTTCCTTAGCACCTCATTACATCTTCCATAGTCACTGAATTTTATTCTTTATCATCGTGGCTTACCTAAATACTGACTGCATTGGAAAAATTAAAATTATGAAGTCCTTAATAAAATAACTTTGGAGGGGGCGTAGATGTCTGCACTGGGAATACTTTTGGCGTGTGAAACAAAAATTCAACTTGTTATAGTCCATGAAATCAATGGTTCAGTTAATAATGCCCCTAATGGCATAATTCTGTTCAGCGCCGGTGATGGATACCTTTAAAATCAGAGACGAGATTTAATGACAAGACATGGGGAAATCAGTGCTGTCAGAAATACAGCTGCTGATCTGGGAACTCCATGGGAGAGGAAAACCCCCAGAAATCACTTGACGTTACTGGTTCCAGTCTCATGAATCCCGGTCTCCAGTCCTTCCTGTACATCCCCCGTCCATCCCGGCAGCACCCCAAGTGTATTCCCCCTTGAGTCTCCTGTGCTCAGAGATTTGGCAGTAGATCAGTGCAGCTATCCATGTGCTACTGGTACGTGGAATTGCTCTGTTCTCTGTGCTTGTTCCAAAAAGGAAGAAAATATTTTTAAAGACTCTTTTTTTAGGATGTCTTAAGTCTCCTCCAAGTACGGTGCCCTTCAAAGGAATGACCTTCTGTTGTACGAATTCTCCTCCTTTGCGTGTCTCCCTACCTCTTTGTATTGGAATAAGTCTCCAGAGACTCACTGTGGCCTAGGACCAAGATGTAGGCCAAGTGGAAACACACCAAAGTGATTTAATAGAAAAGGTAATTCCTATTCAAACGGGATGGTCCCTTATTCATTTCCTCGGATTATCATCAAATTTATGTCACCAGCAAAGGAGCTTTATTGAGTTTCACAGAGATATTCCTTTTGCTCTCATTGTCGTTAGTTGGCACCCTGACATTTTCATATGTGTCTCAGCTAATGCCTCAAAATTACTCCATCTACAAATGTAACAATTGAACAGATAATTTTAATAAGATTCAGCTTGACTTCAGACTGCACTCCTTCCTTTCTTTATAGAATGCAAATTGTAACCTGTTTTTAAAGCCGTGCAATGCAGTGAACTTTAATGGGATTTGACAACATCATATTAAGCACAACAACTACGCATAATGTACCGAAAAATTGGACGTGAAATTGGAAACATAGCTGAGAACAAAGTAAATTTACATGGTTTGGTAGTTTGAATGTCTGATATCATATTCTCTCATGCAAGCGCCGTAAAAAAGCAAAGGATTTAACAATGGATATCAGCAGAAAGTGCTTTTAAAGTTAAAACTGATGGATGGCTTGTCAAAAAAAATAATTGCATTGGTTGGAAAGTCGGGATGCGTGCTGAGGGGGAGAGAACAGGATCTACAGAGAGGATGATGGGAAGTGACAGTGGTCTGTCAGGAAGGACTGGCTGCCCAGAGGAGTGTGAAGCCGGAGCTGTAAGGTGGCAGAGAGTAGAACAGGCTGTCAGAGCGGGAAAGTGGCTTTAATACCCTGAAAAGCAAAGGAATCCGCCTGTCAGCTTTGCTCAGCCTTGCTGAAAGAGGAAGGGAACATGGCGTAGAGTTAGAGCCAGGGAACGGGGTTGGGTGGGGAAGGGGAGAAGTGCTGGAGAGCACGGGCAGACAGTGGCCTGGGGAGGCTGCTCCTGTGGCTTTCTGAAAATTTGCTTTTCTATTATTTTTTCTCCCTTGATCTCGAGGGCCAGTGAGTTAATAAACTGGAGAGGCCGGGGGTGTTGCTGTGCCTTTCAAGAGAAGGGTGATCTAAGAGAAGGTAGCATGCCAGGCCCAATGGCCACCTGCCTGCCATTCCGGAGGAGTGGGTGGCTTTCTCGCACGGACGCCTAGGCGCGCCTGGGCTTATTTCTGGCTCTTCAGATCTCCAGCCTCGTCTGCTGAGCTTTTCTTCCCTTCAGGTTATGCTGTCCATTCTCCCAGGGACACCACTGATAGCAAGTCACTCTGGGACTACCTTATCTTCCGCCAGAGTGCTTCGTGAGGACTTACCACTTTAGCCATCCAACAGGATCATGATTAAAATGCAATAATCTGATGATTTTTCCATAAATATTTTTTTGCTCTATCAGCAATAGGTTTTGAATAATTTATTATTCTTCCTTAATATACTTCTGCAGTGAGGTTAATTTGGTCATCTTGCAGGGGCCTGGCTGGTAATGAACATTTTTATGTCAGGCCTCAGAGTACTTCCTCCGTAACACACATCACGTCTTTACGATTTAATTGCCACAGTTGCTTGAGAGCCTGAAGAGTCTAGGAAGGGTTGGAATATGGTAGTTTATCATACTAAAAATATTTTGTGTATCTAACCTTAAAAAAACATGTTCTGAGAACCATCTAAATTCTTAAACTGCATACAGCCCCCTAAAATACAATTATAGATTTGCTATAATAGTTTGGAAGGGAGACTTCTTTCCCAGGAAATGACTTCGCCAGTTGCGGAGGCAGAGGTGGTGGTGATAGTAGTAGTAAGCAGCAGCAGTGAACACTTATATAAGCAGTTACTTTGTGCCAGGCAGCATTCTGAATGCTTATATACATTAACCCATTTAACTCCCCTAACGACCTTATGAGGTAGGTTCTATTAATAATGCCACTTTGCAGACTTAGGAGTCTGAGGCCCAGAGAGGTTAAGTAACCTGTACAAGGTCACACAGCAAGGAAGTGGTGGAACTAGGATTCAGACTCTGGGAGCACAGTCCATGATTTGCATCAGTGTGCTATGTGTGTGCGAACATACTTAGATGCCAGGTTGACTTGTGTTTCATCTCTGTTATTTTTGTGTGTCTAATGCATTCTGGGAAGGATTTTATTAAAATTAGGCCTCAGCAACAGGCGGAGCAGAGTGAGCTGTCTAGGGAGGAGCAAGGCCCCAGAGTGATCTTCCGTGTCCTGTTACCAGTGTTAAAAGAGAGCTAGGACAGGGAAAGGACCAAAGGATGGCAGGCAGGGCTGTCGTGGTCACAGAGGCAGAATAAAAACACTCGTCTGAAAGTTTTAGTCTCATGCTCGGAAGACAAATATATACCTACACACAGCGTTCGATTCTAGGTTGTGATAAACCACGTTCCAGAAGATGGGGACCTCTGCTCCTTGTTTTCCTGGGGCCTGGCTGGAGATGTGAGCTGGTAGCCTGCCCTTCTTTTTATCACGAATTCACACAGTGTAGTAGGAAACTGCTCATTAAATGGATTAATGAGCGGGGTATTTGTGGGCATAAGTGACCACTTGGGAATGCACCCACCTCCTCCAATTCGGCCAGGCTCGTCTTGTGAGTTACAGCCTGTGCCGCCACACTTCAGTGCTGGGTCGTGTAATCCTGCTTTCCCAGGCCTGTAACTTCGCTGTAAACAAGCAGAGTGGCTTTCTCTTCAGTGGGCTGTTTACCTCCCCCAGCAGGAGATCTTGTTTTTTCTCCTGGGAAGCTCTGGTCTGTTTTTAATCCTATCTGATACCAGGAGGGGAGGGAACCATTCCACAGTTCTACACCATAAGACACCCAGCATCTTGTGACAGCCAGATTGGCTTAGCGTGATTTTTAAGAAGCCTACCCAGTGTCCCACACCACACTCTGGCTGCAGCCGATCTAAAAGCTGCACAGCGACACAGCTCATCGCAAGTTGGATTTACAGGGACGTCATTGTGATTTCGATTCTTGAATCATAGAATTTCAGGTTTGGAATGGATGGAGCTTAACGGAACTCTTCAGTGTCTGCTCTCGGGGGTCTCCAGGGATAGGGAACTCACTACCTCCAGGGACACCAAATTAGCTGAGACCAGTAGGGAGTTTGTTCTTAGGATGAGTCAGATGTATTCCTCTGCACCTTCCTTCCGCTGGTCCTTATTCTAACTCCCGGGAATGTACAGATCCCAAGTGTGAAACATAATGTCGTCCACTGTAAAACTGTGTTAAGTACAGATCAGCTTGTCTTGTCCCTCAGCTGCTGGTTCCATGTGTGTGTTGGAGGTACTCATAGCTAGACAATTTCTCCTCCTTCTCGCCCCTTCCTTCTTCCACCCTACTTTTTATGGTATGCTTGCTCTTGCACCAGAACTCAGCTCCTTTCATTAATTTGAGGTAGTCCCGAGCGCAGAATTTAAGTGTTAAAGGAAGGACCTCCTGACTTGAGGCCAGAGAGCAAGACACATTCCCCACCATGAGACTGCAAGCTGGTGATGCTGTTTCCATTTTACATTTGAAGAAAGTGAAGCTCAGAAAGGTTAAGCTACTTGCCCAAGGACACACAGCTAGTAAACGGAGGGGTAGATTCGAACTCAAGTCTGCTGACACCAGCCTCAGCTCTTTACAAGACAGGTCAGTGTACTTGTTCTAAGTGCGGGCTCCGAGGCCCAGCAGGCCTGGGTTCAAATCCTGCCTCTACCACATACTAATGGGTAACCTTGGGTGAGTTGTTTAACCTCTCTATGCCTCAAGGTCCTCATCTGTGGAATGGTGATAGTAATAGTACCTGCCTCCTAGGGTTACTGTGAAAATTAAATGAGATAATGCATGTAAAGCACTTAGCACATCACCTGTGATAACCACTCAGTGAAGGTTAGCTTAATGACATCATGGTCACCATCATCACCATATATTTTTAACTACATAGGGAGGGCCAGAGCTTTGCACTGTTGGCTGCAGCGGAGCCTGAAGTGTGGCCTCCTAGTTCGCGCGGGGCAGGTCTCAGCAGATGCATGGGGTGGGTGCAAATAGCCCTGCTTGCTGATGCTTTCCAATTGAGGCTGGGCAGGGTCTGGGGAAGGGTGGCAGTGGCTGTTTTTTGTTTTTTGTGTTTTTTTTTGGTTTTGTTTTTTTACACTTCGAGAAGATTGCTGCAGTTATCTGGAAATCTATTGCTTGGGCAAAGGCAGGATTGCGTGATACGATTTAAAAGGCCGGCAGCTGCATTTCATCCTTTTCACAAGAAAATAACCCCTTACTCCAGTGAAGCTAAAAATAAAAATGACAGTACATTTGGCAACCACGCTTCTTTCTTTATTACCTCAGCAGTATCTGAATAAAATGTCTTATTAAGCAAGATATAAGGGCAATGAAAGGGAGAGTAAGTCAAATTAGTTGACACCTAAAGCTTGGTGTATCATACACAGCGAGGGTAGTTACTGTTTAGTAAAATGGATTTAATGCTTAATATAAATGCTGGTATTTAGATGGCTATATTGTGGCAACTCGGGGGAAGGAGTGGTGGCCTTTGAGCCTGTAGATCTAGGTTTTAGGTTCTGTCCTGGCACAAACCGCTTGCGTGGCCCTGAGTGATTCACTCTATTGCCTTGGACCCCACTTCCTCCGTGTATAAATGAAGGGTGTTGCCTGGAACCCAGTGGCTCTGTGGTAGGATCTCAGGGTCACCTGGGGAGGGGACAACAATAAACAGGTCTCCGGAGACCCACCCCATTCTGACAGGTGCAGTGTTACCTGTGTCTGCTTTAATTCAGCGTCCCTGGGTGAGGTTTTCTTTGAAGGAAAGGTGACAGCAATAAAACACAACAGGTTCTAGAATCAGAAGATTCTAGCTCTCCAAAGTTCTGTGATGCCCAAGTAAGAGTTAGCTTTGGATGCAATCTGGGCTCTTTTTAGCTCTACCACCATCCACAATCAGAGAGACCTTGGTACCCTGGGGGAAGGGCAGTACCCTAGAACACAGCGCATGGTGAGTGTGACCAGGGGAGAAAAATGGTGACAAAGCCTTTCACAAATGTGGATGGGACAGACTTGTGTGTGGGGGGTTGGTGAATGCATATATGAGCATTTTGGTACATGATGTATAAGTGTGAACGAATAAGTAAAATTTGTGCATGAGTTGGTAGAACCCGTATGTAAATCTCCATCTCACCTGTTTGTAGAGCTGTGTGCATAGCCCTACTTGTGAGACCTGTGTACTCGGTACTGTCGGTGGCCACCTCTTGTCTCCTTGGGACCTGCCAACACCATTTCAAGGCATGAAGGTAAAGGCTAAGTCCCCAACTTAGCCTTTACCTTCATGCCTTGAAATGAGGAAACTGAGTCTTAGGGAAGCTGAGTAATTTCCCCAAGGTTACATAGCTAAAAATTTGCAGAGTAACAGGATTATAGTAGGTCTTTGTTTAATGTATGTCTGGGATATGCCTCCAGCAGGTAGGTAGGAGCTCTTTTTTATCTGCACTAACCTTCTGATGGCCTTGCTATCTGAGAGTGGGTTGCCAGTTTAGTAGCCTTCCTTTGTTCAAAGAAATGAGACCCTCTGTTGAGGTCTCAAAGTCAAAGACAAGGGAAATTAAGCCTAGTATCAGAAGGTCCTTTGTCTACACAGCCATCTGATTTCTGTGTAAGGAGAAGTTTCTCCAGAGTCTTTTAGAGCGCTCGGTTTTGTTTAAGTTCCTGCTTTATTACTTTTGGGTATTGTAGTTGAGGTTTGCAATGACATAGGGCCGCCAGGGTTTATCCCAACCACTTTTGTTTTTGCCAGAAAAGGCTAACATGTTGTTGTTGGGGATTTGCTCAGGCCTTACTTGTTTTTGAGGGCTCCCTTCCCAAACTTCTGTTGTGACAGAGTTGGGAGCCTGTTGAAAATTAAGGCTGATCAGTAACAGGTACTATGCAAAACATTCTTAGGTACTACTGGAAAATAACTGATTACAATCTCTACCCTGAGGTCGTAGCAAATCTTGTTACCTTTTACTCCTACCATGCAGCACATTGAAGACTTGGTCAGCCATTCCTCTTCCTTGGAATCATAGGCTGAGAGGCTTTTGTTCTGAAGAAAACATCGCAAGAGCCCTGACTCGATTTATGCTCTGCTTCTGGTGGCTCGTGAAGCCTAAGCATAGCTAATAATAGTTCTTTCACCTGCTTTGCTCAAGACTAAGATCCTTTATAAATATGCCCACCAGAACCATCAATCATTGTTTAGAAATTTCAATTTTACCAGGTAAGAGGAGAATGGGTTTAGGGCAGGCTTTTTGTAGTGTGGAGCTCAGCCCTTTCACAGATAAAACATTTTGTGGAATTGCTTGGTGCCTTATTTGGAGATGAGGAGAAACTGGAACCTTTGCGCACTGCTGGTGGAAGGTGAGACTGATGCAGCCGTTTGGAGAAATCTGGAAATACTGGCCAAAACAAATCTATGTCCTCTGTGACCTAATGGTCCTACCCGTGGATTCATAGCTCAGAAGAGCTCTGCAATAAGTGGGCATTACGTGGGGGCGGCATATTTGACCTTGCCCAAACTGATAAAAAACTGTTAATGTGTCTAATTTGTTTTCACTAATTGAATGGCATTTCCCGTTAAGGAGCTTCAGCTCAGAATTTCCGTTGCTCTAGGAATATCTGTAGCCTCATGGAGACCCAGATTTCTCAGCTCTCAGCTGGGCTACCATCTAAAATGTTGATGATAGATATCCTGATTCCCCAACTGGAGATAGAATTGCCAAAATAGTTTTGAAAACCAGTATTGTTCTTACAAGGCAAGGATCTGAACGGAAGGGAAACACGTGAAACTAGAATCTGCATTATTTCCTTCCTCTGAGCTTCTTCTCAAGGAAATTCACCCAGGAATGCTTATGCCTCAACGAGACTCTTTAACAGAGAGAAGAACTTCAAGGCTGTCTGGGGCTTTTAACATCCTCGCTCATCAGCATTATTGAACCATCTGATTCCCCTACTAGGGGGTTCCTATCCTTGGAGCTGGCTTTGCCAGCCATGCAACTACATTCAGGGTACCAGTATTTATTAATTTAAGAGTCTACAGCCAAAAACCAAAAATTGTGCTTTATCTGGTGGCTTCTTTACCTCACCGTGTTGAAGCTGTGTTTGGCCATAGAATCTCTGCAACCTCATTCACACGTAGGCTGCACAGTTCAAGAACAAAACACAGGTTCATGAAGTTGACTTAGCTGTTATTGTGAGAACCGGGAGATTCTGAACCATCTCAATAAGCTACCGTTATCATTTGTACCAATAATGAGTTTCTTTGAGTTCTCACTTCCAAGCTTGATTATGTTTGTGCATATACAGTGTCTTTTGTTCTTTTCCTCTGACTATACTTGCTTGTAAACCTGGAAGACTAATAAATACTGATGCTCCTTTGCCACATGCTTTTGATCTAAAGCCTTCTGATCTGCATGGCCTGACAGATCAAGCTGTACACCAACAGATGACACGTCTCTATTTCTCCTTCCAGCTGGTTGTAATAGAAGGGATGACCAGAAAACAGCTCAGTAGGGACTGAACTGCTCTAAGAAACCAGCCTGAGTGAATTATCTGCCCACAAAAAAACTTAAAAATTCATGTTGTTTATTCCAAAGGTCTCTTGGCTATTCTATCTGCAATACTTCTTGTGAATTCTTTGCATTAAACAACTGACCGGAAGGTACATTTGGGCGCCCAGAATGAATTATAATGGTGAAGACTGTTAAGGGTAACATTGAGGTACTTGGCACAATGCGCCCAAAATGGTGTATGTGAAGATGCTTCGCAGACTGTAAAGTTACTTGAGAATCAGTATTAATTCTATGGAATTAATACTGATTAATTCTAATTAATTAATGCTAATTACTTTGTTTTGTTTTAACCAACTAATTAATTAATACTGATTAATTAATACTAATTAATCAGTATTAATTCTATGGAATTATCCAGACCTAGACTTCTTTTCAAATGACTCAGGATGCTCACAGATACTCTCATCCTAGCCCTTTCTGAAATAATCACGGGTGCTTTCAACACATGGCTTTCCAGACACTATCATTTCTGGCAGTGGGTCTGTAATGAAGGAAGTTGTGGACGGGAACCTTATCTCAGCTGTCACCATCCTGCCTCATCACCTTCAAGCCAAGTGATCAGGCTCAGAGGACAGTCAGGCTACTGGGATGTCCTAGGAGGATGCTGTAGGAGATCGGTCAATGAGATTCACCAGACTCTCTTCATCCCTCAACCTGTCACTCCACGTTCAACCGTGGAAATCAGCTCTGATGCATCACTAATAGGGAAATTGCTCAAGACTTGCTTTGAATACTTAACAGCCATACTTGGATGGGGACCTTGAGAGCAAGCACATATTCCAGTTATCGTGATGGCTGCATTGTAGTGTTTGCATGAAAACGAAATAAGACTTAGTCTTTGTTAAGAGCAGTGGATCCAGCCAGTGGCTGTTTCCTGACATAGTAAATGAGGTCATAGAAGTTCCAGAGTGCACCATTGGCCCCTGTAAGATGCTCTGGGGCCATGATGTAGATTAAGCAATAATTCTTTTCTGGTCGTGCATCTCTAGAATAGAGCTTGGGCTCACTGTCACGACATAGAAATAGCTTTACAAGTTGTGTGGAGGATTGGTGAGATGGGTGGGAAGGTGTTAGGCAAGACGAAGAGAGTGTGGTGGTTTTGGTACTTTTTGGTGCCTTTATAGTCTTGCTGGGGACATCTCGGTAGGTTCCTGTAGTTGTACCCTGTTGTATGGGCTTAGCCTAGAGAAGCTTTTGCCTGTAAACGGGTTGTTGTAGAAGATCTGCTTCCCCCCTTGCTGTCTCCTTGTACATATATAGGGTTGCTGTGTCCAGCTGCGCAGGTGACAGACTGCGCAGCTGTGAACAGAAGCCTTGAGAACCACATCAACCATAAGTACATCAGGAACATTCTCAGGGTTCCCAGTAGAGTTAGTGATGGAAGGACCAAGAACCACAGTCCTCTTGGTTAGTTCTGTGGCCTCAGGCAAACTATGGAACAGGAATGGGCCTTAATTTCTACCTCTGTAAAATGTATGTTTGTGGGTCCAAGAGCGGAGAAACCTTTCCAGGGTGCCGGGGCCTGGGACTGTTGGCCAGTGCTCTGGGGGCCTCCGTCAGCGCCCACTAATGGTGTTGGGATCTGACCCATGTTCACCTGGGAATTTCCTGGCAACACATACTGGCTTGTTTCCAGCTAAGCAGCTACCCGGAGGAGGGGTGAATTCTTAGAAAGTGGGCTGCTCCTTTTCCCTTTCAGAACAGTTCTCCTCTTTAAGAGTGTCCTGTATGACAATTGGAGTCAATATTCTTATAGAGAGGCTTTACTGAACGTGATGGGCCTTTACTCTCATTTAGTACATCCTGGAATTGTCCCTCATGGGTACTTTTCATGGCTAGAGGGTCTCCTGGCTTAAGTGGTGCTCTGTGACTGGGGCTGCAGACCCCGATCCAGTGTGTCTCTTGGTTTGCTCTCAGTTTCTCACAGAGAAGGGAACTTGGTTGCAGCCACTCCCACAGAAACAAAGCTCCTTGTTCTTTCCCTTTCTACCCCTCCCCTGCCCCCTATCACTGTTCTCCCCCCGCCCCCCACCAAATTCCCTCTAAGCACTGGGAGTCCTGAGGAAGAGAAGGGCAGGGGTGAAAAATTTGAAACTGCCCAAGATGGATAGTGAAAACCCCATGCATAAATAAATTACAGCACAGCCCTCAGATGAACAATGATTGTGTGGTTGAAGACCTGGCTGAATAAGTGTGTCAGGCACTGATTGGAAGCGTGATAAATGCAATGACCTAACAAAGGATTGACTTCTCCTGCAGACAGGCCCCTTTTAATGGATGGAAAGGGAGGAAGCTTCATTTAGAAGGGAAAGGCTGTTTGCTGTGCAGATATGACAAAGGGGAAGTAGACAACCATTGATTTACGTTTGGGAATGACAGTTGAAAAATTCAGCAATAATCATGACAAATGAGAAGAGATGCAGTCAGAGAAAAAAATGCCAATACTTTAAGCTTGCAAAGAAATGCCAAGGTCACAGAGAAAGGTTCCCAAACTTCTGGTTTTGACAGCCTTAATGGAAATAATAGAAAAGATGAAGATTCGGGTTAAAAGGGAAGGCTTGGCATGAAGGGCTGCAGGTGTTGGTAATTAGTGGTGAGTTTGGAGAGAGAGTGGCAGGAAGGCCTCCTCACACCACTGGGAAGAGGTCCGTCCACAGGCCACTGAGATGCTTCCTGCTGCCGGCCGTCCTGCCCTCTTCTCCGAGGTTTGGAAAATCAAGCAAGCGATTTTAATGTCGGTAGCAGCAGCAGAAAGGCAAAATGTGGGCTGTGTGTGCTTGCGATGCTGGAGGGGGGACATCACATCAGATGTTTTGCTCTGGACCCTGGAGTATCGCCTCCTTTTTTTAAATTTAATTTTGTGTAAAGGACTGATTATAAGTGAGAAGGTGTTGAGGTTTAGGTCATCTGCCTGGTTAAGATGGGTAGGGTATCTCCTGGATTTTTATCTTCTTTGTTTATAAGGCAGCCAGTGTGCTGAGTTCTGTATTTTTATACTCCAGTAAGAAAGACACACTTCAGAAAGTTCTATGCGTGGAGGTGGAAAGTTGATTTAAAAATGTGTATGCATGTGTGGGGAGGGAAGTGGTATGGAGGAAAGACCTGTGGCTTGGGAATCATCCAGCCTGGGTGGTAGTTTCCTGCTAATTCCCTGTGTGAATGTGGAGAAATCGCCTCCCTTCCCCAGCACTCAACATGCTCATCTTTGAAATGGGGAAATTCGGAGGGGTTGGGTGTAGCCACTGTGATCCTTTCCTGGTAGGATCTGAGGATTCAGTATTATATCCAGACGTGGTCTGTGTGTGAGTCTCGTTTTGTGTCTATTTGTATAAACATACAAGCCTACATCTAACATGTATGTCCACACATAAGTAGCTTGTACTCGCCCAGGCCCCCATTTCAGTATTTTATGTAGCAATTAACATTGCAGTATAATCTTTATTTTGGTTTGTTCTCCTCCAACTATTGTTTATGGACTAACCCCCCACAATTACAAATAAGAATTTTACTTGGATTAAATGAAATGTTATAAAATCATCATTCTGTTTACTGGGTAAAGCCTATAATACTTAAGGGCTTCGGGGGGCAGGGGGAGGGAGTCTTAACACCCTCAAAATAAGTGTCATGGAACCAGTTACCGATTCAGAGAATGGCAAAATATTCTCCATGGGAATTCTTTAACTTCAGAAAACATCTGAACTATGATTACGTTTTTTGCTGACTTCATTAAAGAGAGATAATTTTTTTTTTTCAATCTTATTTATGTGAAGTGAAGTACCAGGAAAAGCTTCGGCAAATGTATCTTAATTTGTGAATACTCCTCTCTAAATGAAAAATTATTTTATTAAGCTGACCAACTCCCTTTAGATAAGCCTTGAAGAGAAGTTATCTCATTAAAAAGAGTGATGCGTTTTGGAGCTGCATCGTATCACAGTTCCTCTTCTTAACAGAACAGTTGTGGAGGCTTGCCCTGACAAGGTTAACCCCGAGCCCCATGTCACCAAGAGCCCGTGGCTGTTTTCATTTGAATTGTCTGGGCTGCGAAGTTTCCGAGTAAAACAGGTGCTGGGTTTAAAAACAACACTCCACCAACTCAAGCATATGAACCGTCAAGTTGCGAAAAGCGCTCCAACTTCCATCAGTTAAGACACCCTTTAAACTGTAGAAATGAAGGAGGGAAGGACCAGATTATAAATGAGTTGGATCTGGTAGGTGAGATAATCGTGGGTCTATAATGGTTTCTTACGACGTCACGTCTACCTGGGGCTGCAGAGTGTAAGTATAAGGAAAGTAGCCTCTTTAGATTAAACATTTTCTAATCAGCTTTATCACTCATATCTGAATTTATCTTATTTGAGGAAAATGCCAATATATTAGCAGGCATGTATGATACACAAGGTGACCCTACCAACTTAATGACATAATACATTATCCTTAATGAAGTCAATATCTTGTCTTTTAGCTGTCTGTCTATTGGGGCGATTAATTGCAGTGTCATTAAAGTTAGCTCTCTTTTCATTTGAGCTTGACAAGTCGCATAAAACTAATGTTCTTAGTTATCAGCTACTGGAATAGGATAGAGGATGGAGGAAATTGTAGGACAAATAAGGGGGTACTGCTACAGCTAACTTCAAGGACTTTTTCCAATGACTGTTGCCTTAGGTCTCTCCTTACCCAGGCTCTCTTGTTAGTTGAAATTCAAGGCAAAGCTAGATGGCTCTTATTCAGACCACAGTTTGGGGTGGAGAAGAGAGGGAACAGCTTAGAATTACACTCGGTTTGGGAACCGTGGAGCCATTTAGTAACAGGACCTTGATTACTGGAAGGGTTTCTTGCCTAAATAAATTTACCGAGTTACTTCCTGAACTGTTGTACGGGAGCTGATAGCCTGCGAGAGGATGCGATACAGAACAGTTGAAACCATATTTTCATTTTGCTTTGAAGTTTTTCTAATTTAATGGGCCCTCTGGCAGAAAGGGAGGGTTGAGGGTGGGGGAAGGGATTTGTGCCCCAACGGCGCTTTGCAAATGGTTCTAATAAACACCAGCTAATTGTGGGCATTGTGGGAGCCATTGCGCGGGTCCACTGCTAATTGTGAAGGCAAAGAAAGCCTCACTCCCTGCCTTCCCCCTACCTCTGAAACTAGAGACAGGATGGCTGTAATTTACAGTGTGTTATCTTTGTCTATAGCGGCAAGATGATATGAAGTAAATCAAGGTACGAGTAATGAAAGACTGAGAATTTATTCCTCGGAGCACACTTTAAAGTGTAGTATCTGTTATAGTGGCACTGCCTGAAGACCCTGAAATGAGACTTGGATGAAGGGCAATAAAGCAGCATAGAGGCTCATGTTAATGTTGTTTGTCTGAGGTTAGTAATTGGGTTCCACTGATGAGTTGTGTGAAGACAAAGTGAGAATCCCAGCTAGTATTGTAAATCTTACATTGTTGGAACAAGAAGCAATCCTAACAAATATTGATCCTCTACATGCCCAGAGGCGAGGAGGGAATCAGCGAACTGCAAAGCACTGGCTTGTTTCGGTAGCACCAATTACCTTAGTGAAACCAGCGCTCTGCATGAAATCCCAGGGTGGCTGCAAACTGTGAATTAGCCATGATTAGGCTTTTTAGCTGGATCCCCCCAAAATCACGCCGGCTTAGCATTCTGTCTCAATTATCCTTGTGGTCCTAAAAACATATTTCGTGGAAGTAGTTCCTTCCAGTTATTAAAGTCTCTGGTCAGGTGTGGATGCCAGATATGAGTATGTGGCCAGCCTCTGCCTTACACACAAAGAGCTGGAGTGAACGCGTCTGAGTTTGACTCCTGGAAAGATGTGGTTTTCCACTCTAGATTTCACGGAACAGCAAGTTGGGGGGCCCACATCCCACACTTAATGGACTTGGTTGCTGTTTGGTTCTCCCCACCCCTATTTGTGGTTAACGTATGTCCTAAAGATCCTTGGAGAGATGATCTCCAGGGAAGAAAAGACATCTCGAGCTCTGTGTTTTGTGGGGCTAGCCTCCTGTTCTTCATGTTTATTGTGAAGGCCTTCTGAAGATCTGTGCTCATCTTATTTGAATATCGAGCTTCCTTCCTTGGAATCTCCCCTGAGTTCTCACTGTGGAAAATTTGGGCCCATGGGGAAGGGATAGTGTTGATAAAATCTGCGACGGTCACGCTTCACTTTGTTTCTTCCCAGAGGCGAGCGCTTGTTCTTGGCATCCCTTAGCACCCGCCCTCTACTCCATCACCTTGGCTCCACACTGAGTGTGCAGTAGTTACTCTCAGGCTCATTCCATAGGTCAGATCTTGACTTTGGGCTGGGCAGGGCAACGTGATGTTTGGCCCTTGGGCTACATCCGCTTTCTGCATGCTTCCCAGCCCTGTGGCCTCCACTGGGAGAAGAGACATCCCTGGGGACCTCAGAGCATTTGGTCTCTGATAGGACACAATAACGTACATATATCAACATGTGCCTGGAGCAGAAGAAAGATGAGGTCAACCCCACCAAAATCAGACAGACAGAGAGCAAGGGTTTGAATAAAGAGAACCCTGTGTTTTCCGGAACTAAAATTGGGTCTAGGGTACATTTCTAGGATTCCATGACAGCATCATTAATTAGATCATTAATTCTACAAATGTTTATTGAGTGTGTAACTTAGCGCCAAGCAGTGTTCTGGCTGCACAGTGGAATAAGACGGAGTTTACATTCCTAGTGGTGGGGATGGTGGTGATGGAATGTAAACAGATAGGGGCAATTTCTGACGTAAACTGTAGAGAACATACAAAGAGCTATGGGGATAGAAAGTGGCTTGGAGTGGGAGGGGGCTCCCTTAACTAGGGTGGTCTGCTCTCCTCACACTACACACCAGACCATGGACCGGAATGTTTTGCCTTGACACCTCCACCCAGTCTTGTCTCTCTGCCCAGGCTCATGCTGTCTGGGCAGCCCTGAGATGCCTTGGGCCCCACATGTCTAGTTCCTGCTTATTTCCCAAGGCCCAGCTGAGAGAGCACACCTCCCAGGAAGCCATTCTGTTTCCACCAACTGAAAATGAGCGTCGGTACGCAGAGTTCCTATGCAGCATTTCCTCCTTCCTCCAGTTTGACACTTGCACTCTCCGTCTTATAATAGTAGCTCGTGGTGTGTTCATCTCACCTCCACCCCTTGCCCGTGGGATCCTTAAGTGCAGGAGCCCCATGGAGTTGGTGTCTTGTCCCTTGTAGTGCACAGCAGGGTCTTGTACATAGTAGATGCTCCATAAATGTTAATTCAATGAAAAATTACAGAGAAGAGCCAGGCAAATTTGTAGTGTGTGTGTGTGTGTGTGTGTGTGTGTGTGTGTGTGTGTGTGCGTGTGCCTGTGTGTGTGTGTGGAAGGGGCTTTTGTTTGTCTGGAATTTGGTCTGATATATAGAAATGCGTCAGTGAAACACCGAGTTACTGTCGTGTAGCTATTTTACTGAGTGGGTTTGTTATATCTGAGTGGACTGGTGATGTCTGCCTGCCTCTCCAGGCCACAGACACATTTTGGAGGGATTGTTAACTTGAAGGTTGCAATAAGACCTTTACCACTCTGAACAACTAGCTTTGGCATCTGCTAAGGGCAAGCAGAGGCACAGAGTAGTTCCACTGGTGAAAATGGTTTGACAGTGTTTTTAGAAAAATTGTTCTGCAAATGTGAATAATCCCAGCAAATGCAAACCAGCTGCCTTATGGTTCAGCCTGAGCCCTTCACCCCTGTGTTGGGAGCTTGGCCACCAGCAGTCAGCCCATCCAGTCTGTGGCCAGCTCCCACCCTTCTGCACAGGGAAAGGGGAGCAAGCGACTCCGTTGCCTGTTGGCTTCCTGAGACACCTCTGAGGATTAAATAACTAATGACCGTAAAGTGCTCTGTGAAAAGAGAGTGCTCTATAAAGTGTTATTGTTGGGGCTCTTAAAAATGGAGAACGACTTTTAATTTAGAAAGAGAACACTCAGCATAAGGAGGGGTGGCTGTAAAGCTTTTATCGCCACTTTGCTTTCCTGAAGCTTCTTAGCTAGTGCTGTTGGCACCACGGTTTGCTCTCCCAGGAGTTCTCTCACCTGCTTGCAGGGTTTAGGAAAGATGCCAACATCTCATTGGCATGATGCCACCCTGGTTCCTTGCTTGTGTCAAAACCTCTTGGTCAGAGCTGAGCCTTGATTGGCCTTGGGATGCTTTTCCTTGATTGGACTTTGAGAGCAAGGACCTTCTTCTGAGAGCCAGCCAGCTGGATCAGAGAGTATCCTGGGACCTGGTAGTTCCAGGGAGCCCTCCGGGGCAGCTGCATAGACCACAAACCACTTGCAACGATGGCCCCTTATGACAGTCATGCCGCATGGACAATAGCCTGCCCTCAGCAGACAGGCCCTCTGTCCATTTCTTAAGAAACAGGACTCATCTTCTCTTGCTGCTCAGTGATAATATTCATTTTTTTTTATTGAATCTCACCAACTATTCCTAGGCTTCCTGCTCACATTCTACTTTCTCCGTGTCACATATGTGCGGTTGGGAGGTGCAAAACAGATTGTTACACCTCTGCAGTCTGTATTATGATTTCACGTCTTATGCATTTTGTATGTGTTTTTAAACCCAGTGTCTAGGATTTACTTGGGCAAGCCCTCATTTTACCACGCAGTACTGTGAACGGGAAGGGGGCTTTCTGGTCTCCTTTTTGTTCACTCCTCTGACTCCTTTGACATATATAACCTGCCTGGCGACATGCAGACCCTTCAGGAGAGGAGCCCGTAGACTCAATATTTATCCTAGAAATGCAGTGATGTGCCTGCATTTTTATGACCCTGCTAAGTGGTGAGCATTCATTTGTACCACCTCACCTCAGATGCCCATCCCGAGGCTGAGCTGTTTGTCATGCTCTCATCTCTTTCCCAAAGCCTGAACAAGGAGCTTGGGACCACTGTCAACATGTTCCCTTTCATTAAAGAGGAAATTATTATCGTATATTTTTGTAATAACCAATAATGTTTCAAATTACTCACATTTTTATGGCTTACAATCAAGCTTATGCTTAACCTCTAATGTTCGTGGGGCTGGTAACGATGGGCTCGTTAGTTAACCACTTAAGTTAAGGGCAGGTAGAAAGCCATGTGACCAGTAATTAACCAGTAGCAACTCACTTCTGAAGCTGCGATTATAAACACCTTGCTTGGCTTACGTTTATTGGTAATGAGTGAGGTAAGCCCCATTGGTTTTGTGGTGATGCTTGGGGGATCATCTGATGAGGGATGGTTCATGTGATGAGGGACGCTGGTTGTTGCACCCTGTGTCTTCAGGTTCTGGGTCTTTGTTCCAAAAGCCGAGTATCTGGGGAGATTAGGTTGCAACACAGTTGATGGCTAGCACTTGAAGCCTCCCAGAGACTCTGTAACTATGTGTCCTGATGGTGCTTTTCAGTAGCCTCTTGTTTGAAGTCCCATCATTCATAAGTCTGCGGTAGTGTGGGATATGAACTACTGTGAGTCATGTGCTTACGTTAGCTTTTGAGTTGACACACTCATTTGGAAGAGAAGCTTATATGAAGAAATGGTCTAGTTTGTGGTCAGGGTATCTTGGTCTGCCAGCAGGATGGGAACAGGGGTTCAAGGGAGTGTGATTCCATGATGGTTGTTCCTTAACTGGGGAGTGTACTTTATGGGCTCTCAATTGGATGGCTTAGCAGAAGCACTCATTCATTCATTGTGTTGAGAAAAAAAAAAAAAAAAAGGAATGCAAGGTAGAATCATCCTGAGTCCACTCTCATTTAACTGCTTTGAGGATTATACTTTTCAACTTCATTTTAATTGTTAAGTCATCTCACCAAGAATCTCCTAGTATCATTTAGGTGCCAGGAACTTCAGATGCCCCTCATTTAATCATACCAACAACAAAATTATTATTTTTCACATTTTACAGATGAGGAGACAGAAGCTTAGAGAACTTAAGTGCCTTGCTCTAGGCCACACATCTAAAAGTTACACAGCCAGAAAGAATTAGTTTTGATGTTAAAGCTCATGCCCTTAAGTGCCATAATTTACTTTTACCTGTATGTCATTAGAGAGAAAGAGATCCCAAACAGATGGAATTATCATGGACTTCCTGTCTGTTATGTAACCAAGAATGTTAATTGATCTCCTGTGATATATTGGCTATTGTAGTTGCGACTGCAATCGCATGTTGGGAGGTATTGACATATCAATCCAAATCAAACAAAGATGTTTCTGGATGATGTAATATTAGAGATTATTTGCAGCTTGTTTTTATCAGTGGATAAGAGATTAGCCATAACTGCTTATCATCCTGGGACAGTAGGACCCAAAGTTTCCTTAGGGTATTTATCTAGTTCAAGGGTGGTGATCTCAATTCAACAACAGTTACTCAACAAGTATTTAAGGATGTACTAACATGCCAAGTATATACGTACATTATATGAATGCTTTGATGCCTCACATACATTTACATTATACTTGCCACACTGCAGTGTTTATATAGCTATATATTGTTGAAAGAAATTGCAAAAAGAAAATATGGTCTATATATGTGATCACATGTTCGTCATTTCCACTGCTCTTCGTTCCCTTTTACAGAAGAGAAATTTCATCTGGCAATGTTTCTTTACAGCGTGAAGAATTTCTTTGAACTTTTTTTGACTATTTGGGTCCCTGGCAACAAGTTTTCTATTTCTGTTTATCTAAAGTTATCTTTATATTGCTTTCATTTTTGAAGAATATTTTCACTGAATATGGAATTTTTTGTTGTCTCAGCAGATTACAGAGGTCATTCCATTGTCTGTGCCTCCATTGCTTCTCATGGGAAGTCAGTTGTGACTTTTTAACCATGCTTTCCCTATGTGTATATAATGTATCATTTTTCTCTCTGCTTTCAAGATTTTCTCTAAAAATAAAAAAAATTTTATTTTTAGAAGTTTGACAGTGATGTTTGGAGGTATGTTTTTTCCAAACTTATAACTGCATGGGTCTCTCTAATTTTTGCATCTGTATGAGTTTTAAAAAATTGTTTATTTTTACTAAATTTGGGGATTCATTTTTTGATCATTGATCTTCATACTTTTTCTGCCCTATCCTCTTTCTTTTCTACTACTGAGACTCTGGTTCCATGTATGTTAGACCATTTAAATTGTCTCACAGGCCACTGAGTCTCTATTGTTTTGTAAAATATTTTTTCCTCTCTTTTTCTGATTAGATAATCTCTGTTGATCTACTCAAGGTCACTGACTGTTTTTCCCCCATATCCAGTCTTCTGCTAAGGTCATCTAGTATATTTTTTCATTTTAAATATTGTGCTGTCTAGTTTCCATTTGGTACTTTTTTTAAAATTTTATTTCTGTGATGAGATTCCCTTTTGATTCATCTGCTCATTCATTATAACCATCTTTTCCCTTCAGACCTTGGACATGTTTATTATAGCTACTATAAAGTACTTTTGTGTTAATTCCACAATCTGGGTCATCTCAGGGTTAGTGTCTATTGACTTTATCTTGACCATGGGTCATATTTACCTATTCCTTAGGTTGTCTAGTAATTGATTATTGTATCCTGGACATGGTGGATAATATATTGTATAGACTGATAGACTAGTTTCTGTTAAAAGATATATATATATAATGTTGAGTTTTTGTTCTAGCAGGCAGGTAATTTGTCTGGATTCAAATTACATATCATGTCACCTGTATGATAAGAAGGCAGCTGAGATCTCTGTTCAGTTCTTTCAGACTTCCAGTTGTTAATTTTCACTAAGCTTCTTGTAATCTTCCCAGCAAATATGTGGTTTGGGGTCACTCAAGGATTTTTTTTCATGCATATTTTAGAATTTCACCCTTTGTTGTTCTTTACTTTCTGGGATCTCTCCCTTTACTTTCCAGCTGTTCTGTCAGTGGCAGCATCCATCCAGGGACTCTTCCAGTCAATAGGATTGTGACTTTCTGCTTGTATTTTAGCCACTCTGCCTTGTCCACTTCTGTTAGGAAGCAACTTCTATTCATTTTCTGCCTGCTTTTGATTGCTTTCCAATGCCTTTACATAGTAGTTGTAAAAAACTATTTTCTCCAAAATTCATCAATATTATTTATGAGAAGATTAGTCCAATGTAAGCTATTTTGCCATTACTAGAAGTTGAACTGCAGATACTCTCAGTGTGTAAGAGAAGCCAGAAGTACAGATTTTTTTTTTTTAACATCTTTATTGGAGTATAATTGCTTTACAATGGCGTGTTAGTTTCTGCTTTATAACAAAGTGAATCAGTTATACATACACATATGTCCCCATATCTCTTCCCTCTTGCATCTCCCTCCCTCCCACCCTCCCTAACCCACCCCTCTAGGTGCTCAGAAAGCACCGAGCCGATCTCCCTGTGCTATGCGGCTGCTTCCCACTAGCTAGCTATTTTATGTTTGGTAGTGTATATATGTCCATGTCACTGTCTCACTTTGTCCCAGCTTACCCGTCCCCTCCCTGTATCCTCAAGTCCATTCTATAGTCGGTCTGCATCTTTATTCCCGTCTTGCCCCTAGGTTCTTCTGATCCTTTTCTTTTTCTTTTTCTTTAGATTCCATATATATGTGTTAGAATACGGTATTTGTTTTTCTCTTTCTCACTTACTTCATTCTGTATGACAGACTCTAGGTCCATCCACCTCACTACAAATAACTCAGTTTCGTTCCTTTTTATGGCTGAGTAATATTCCATTGTATGTATGTGCCACATCTTCTTTATCATAAAGAAGGGTTTTTATCATAAATGGGTGTTGAATTTTGTCGAAAGCTTTCTCTGCATCTATTGAGATGATCATATGGTTTTTCTCTTTCAATTTATTAATACGGTGTATCACGTTGATTGATTTGCGTATATTGAAGAATCCTTGCATTCCTGGGATAAACCCCACTTGATCATGTTTTATGATCCTTTTAATGTGCTGTTGGATTCTGTTTGCTAGTATTTTGTTGAGGATTTTTGCATCTACGTTCGTCAGTGATATTGGCCTGTAGTTTTCTTTCTTTGTGACATCTTTGTCTGGTTTTGCTATCACAGTGATGGTGGCCTTGTAGAATGAGTTTGGGAGTGTTCCTCCCTCTGCTATATTTTGGAAGAGTTTGAGAAGGATAGGTGGTAGGTCTTCTCTAAATGTTTGATAGAATTCGCCTGTGAAGCCCTCTGGTCCTGGGCTTTTGTTTGTTGGAAGATTTTTAATCACAGTTTCAATTTCAGTGCTTGTGATTGGTCTGTTCATATTTTCTATTTCTTCCTGGTTCAGTCTTGGAAGGTTGGGCATTTCTAAGAATTTGTCTATTTCTTCCAGGTTGTCCATTTTATTGGCATATTGTTTCTTGTAGTAATCTCTCATGAGCCTTTGTATTTCTGCAGTGTCAGTTGTTACTTCTCCTTTTTCATTTCTAATTCTATTGATTTAAGTCTTCTCCCTTTTTTTCTTGATGAGTCTGGCTAATGGTTTATCAATTTTGTTTATCTTCTCAGAGAACCAGCTTTTAGTTTTATTGATCTTTGCTATCGTTTCCTTCATTCCTCTTCCATTTAGTTCTGACCTGATCTTTATGATTTCTTTCTTTCTGCTAATTTTGGGGTTCTTTTGTTCTTCTTTCTCTAATTGCTTTAGGTGTAGGGTTAGGTTGTTTATTTGAGATGTTTCTTGTTTCTTGAGGTATGCTTGTATAGCTATAAACTTCCCTCTTAGAACTGCTTTTGCAGCATCCCATAGGTTTTGGGTTGTTGTGTATTCACTGTCATTTGTTTCTAGGTATTTTTTGATTTCCTCTTTGATTTCTTCAGTGATCTCTTGGTTATTAAGTCGTGTGTTGTTTAGCCTCCATGTGTTTGTATTTCTTACAGATTTTTTCCTGTAATTGATATCTAGTCTCATAGCATTGTGGTCGGAAAAGATACTTGATATGATTTCAGTTTTCTTAGATATACCAAGGCTTGATTTGTGACCCAAGATATGATCTATCCTGGAGAATGTTCCATGAGCACTTGAGAAGAATGTGTATTCTGTTGTTTTTGGATGGAATGTCCTATAAATACCAATTAACTCCATCTTGTTTAATGTATCATTTAAAGCTTGTGTTTCCTTATTTATTTTCATTTTGGATGATCTGTCCATTGGTGTAAGTGAGGTGTTAAAGTCCCCTACTATGATTGTGTTACTGTCAATTTCCCCTTTTATGGCTGTTAGTATTTGCCTTATGTATTGATGTGCCTCTATGTTGGGTGCATAAATATTTACAGTTGTTATGTCTTCTTCTTGGATTGATCCCTTGATCATTATGTAGTGTCCTTGTTTGCCTCTTGTAAGAGTCTTTGTTTTAAAGTCTATTTTGTCTGATATGAGAATTGCTACTTCAGGTTTCTTTTGATTTCCATCTGCATGGAATATCTTTTTCCATCCCCTCACTTTCAGTCTGTATGTGTCCCTAGGTCTGAAGTGGGTCTCTTGTAGATAGCGTATATACAGGTCTTGTTTTTGTATCCATTCAGCCAGTCTGTGTCTTTTGGTTGGAGCATTTAATCCATTTACATTTCAGATAATTATTGATATGTATGTTCCTATTACCATTTTTTTAATTGTTCTGGGTTTATTATTGTAGGTCTTTTCCTTCTCTTGTGTTTCCTGCCTAGAGTAGTTCCTTTAGCATTTGTTGTAAAGCTGGTTTGGTGGTGCTGAATTCTCTTAGCTTTTGTTTGTCTGTAAAAGTTTTAATTTCTCTGTCAAATCTGAATGAGATCCTTGCTGGGTAGAGTAATCCAGGTTGTAGGTTTTTCTCTTTCATCACTTTAAAGATGTCTTGCCATTCCCTTCTGGCTTGCAGAGTTTCTGCTGAAAGATCAGCTGTTAACCTTATGGGGATTCCCTTGTATGTTATTTGTTGTTTTTCCCTTGCTGCTTTTAATATTTTTTGTTTGTATTTAATTTTTGATAGTTTGATTAATATGTGTCTTGGCGTGTTTCTCCTTGGATTTATCCTCTATGGGACTCTCTGTGCTTCCTGGACTTGATTAACTATTTCCTTTCTCATATTAGGGAAGTTTTCAACTATAATCTCTTCAAATATTTTCTCAGTCCCTTTGTTTTTCTCTTCTTCTTCTGGGACCCCTATAATTCGAATGTTGGTGCATTTAATGTTGTCCCAGACGTCTCTGAGACTGTCCTCCATTCTTTTCATTCTTTTTTCTTTATTCTGCTCTGCAGTAGTTATTTCCACTATTTTATCTTCCAGGTCACTTATCCGTTCTTCTGCCTCAGTTATTCTGCTATTGATCCCTTCTAGAGAATTTTTAATTTCATTTATTGTGCTGTTCATCACTGTTTGTTTGCTCTTTAGTTCTTCTAGGTCCTTGTTAAACGTTTCTTGTAATTTCTCCATTCTATTTCCAAGATTTTGGATCATCTTTACCATCATTATTCTGTATTCTTTTTCAGGTAGACTACCTATTTCCTCTTCATTCGTTAGGTCTGGTGGGTTTTTACCTTGCTCCTTCATCTGCTGTGTGTTTCTCCGTCTTCTCATTTTGCTTAACTTACTGTGTTTGGGGTCTCCTTTTGGCAGGCTGCAGGTTCGTAGTTTCCATTGTTTCTGGTGTCTGTCCTCAGTGGCTAAGGTTGGTTCAGTGGGTTGTGTAGGCTTCCTGGTGGAGGGGACTAGTGCCTGTGTTCTGGTGGATGAGGCTGGATCTTGTCTTTCTGGTGGGCAGGTCTACGTCTGGTGGTGTGTTTTGGGGTGTCTGTGGCCTTATTATGATTTTCGGCAGCCTCTGTGCTAATGGGTGGGGTTGTGTTCCTGTCTTGCTAGTTGTTTGGCATAGGATATCCTGCACTGTATCTTGCTGGACAATGCGTGGAGCTGGGTCTTGGTGTTGAGATGGAGATCTCTGGGAGATTTTCACCGTTTGATATTACGTGGAGCTGGGAGGTCTCTGGTGGACCAGTGTCCTGAACTTGGCTCTCCCAGCTCAGTGGCACAGCCCTGACGCCTGGCTGGAGCATCAAGAGCCTGTCCTCCACATGGCTCAGAATAAAAGGGAGAAAAAAAAGAAGGAAAGAAGGAAGAAGGTAAAATAAAATAAAATAAAATAAAGTAAGATAAAATAAATTATTAAAGTAAAAAATAGAAAGTAATTATTAAGAAAAAAAGTTTTAAGTAATATAAAAAAAATGGACAGACAGAACCCTAAGACAAATGGTAAAAAGCAAAGCTATACAGACAAAATCACACACAGAAGCATACACATACACACAAAAAGAGAAAAAGACCAAGATCAACAAAAGATCAAGATGAAGAAAAAAATTAATTACTTGGGGCTGAGTGAACTGATGAGGTTGATTATAATTTTTGTGACTTTCTATTTGAATAAAAAAAAAGAGAAAAAGGGGGAAAATATATATATATCTTTGCTCCAAAAGTCTCCCTCCTCAATTTGGGATGATTTGTTGGCTATTCAGGTATTCCACAGGTGAAGGGTATATCAGTTTGATGGTGGAGATTTAATCCGCTGCTCCTGAGGCTGCTGGGAGGGATTTCCCTTTCTCTTCTTTGTTCTCACAGCTCCCAGGGGTTCAGCTTTGGATTTGGACCCGCCTCTGCATGTAGGTCGCCTGAGGGCGTCTGTTCTTCGGCCGGACAGGACGGGGTTAAAGGAGCCGCTGATTCGGGGGCTCTGGCTCACTCAGGCTGGGGCGGGGGGCGGTGGGGGGGGCGGGGGGCGGTGGGGGGGGCGGGGAGGGAGGGGCACGGAGGGCGGGGCGGGCCTACGCGGCAGAGGCGGGCGTGACGTTGCACCAGCCTGAGGCGCGCCGTGCGTTCTCCCGGGGAAGTTGTCCCTGGATCGCGGGACCCTGGCGGTGGTGTGGATTGTGACCTGTGCTCGCACACAGGTTTCTTGGTGGCGGCAGCAGCAGCCTTAGTGTCTCATGCCCGTCTCTGGGGTCCGCGCTGATAGCCGCGGCTCGCGCCCGTCTCTAGAGCTCCTTCAGGCGGCGCTCTGAATCCTCCCTCCTCGCGCACCAGGAAACAGAGGCAAGAAAAAGTCTCTTTCCTCTTCAGCAGCTCCAGACTTTTTCCCGGACTCCCTCCCGGCTAGCTGTGGCGCACTAGCCCCCTTCACGCTGTGTTCACACCGCCAACCCCAGTCCTTTCCCCGCGCTCCGACCGAAGCCCGAGCCTCAACTCCCAGCCCCGCCTGCCTCGGCCGGTGAGTAGACAAGCCTCTCGGGCTGGTGAGTGCCGGTCGGCCCTGATCCTCCGTGCGGGAATCTCTCCGCTTTGCCCTCCGCACCCCTGTTGCTGTGCTCTCCTCCGGGGCTCCGAAGCTTGCCCCTCCGCCACTCGCAGTCTCCGCCCGTGAAGGGGCTTCCTAGTGTGTGGAAACGTTTCCTCCTTCACAGCTCCCTCCTAGAGGTGCAGGTCCCGTCCCTATTCTTTGTTTCTGTTTTTTCTTTTTTCTTTGACCCTACCCAGGTACGTGGGGAGTGTCTCGCCTTTTGGGAGGTCTGAGGTCTTCTGCCAGCGTTCAGTAGGTGTTCTGTAGGAGTTGTTCCACAGGTAGCTGTATTTCTGATGTATTTGTGGGGAGGAAGGCGATCTCCGCGTCTTACTCTTCCGCCATCTTGAAGCTCCTTCAGAAGTATGGATTTTTATATGAAACCTCTTGATTATTCATTGTATGCAGCTATATCACTATTTAAATACCTCGTATGGAGCAAAAAAACCCAATCCTGCCTATGGGTCAGATATGGCTTGTTGGCCCACAGTTTTCAGATTTTGAACTAGAATTAATATTTCTGATTCTCAGCAAAGTGGTTTCTCTTTGGCCAGGTTCATGTCCCTTTCTCTACCTGCTAGAATAGACAAATTTTCAGATGCTGTGACACTAGGTAGAGTATCATGGGAGATATTGGAGAGTAACTCTTGCAGAATACGGGGAAGTAGTAGAGCCAGCTGAAGAAAGGAGCACCGTGGCAGGTGATTACGGGCCTGCTTTCTCCTCTTCCACTTGGCCCACTAAGTGTTTTTGGCACAGAGAGGACAGGTAGACTGATGGGCTGAATCCAGCTCTCCTCAGATCTTCCTTATCCTCAAGGTTGCCAGTTCATCCCCAGGCGCATGTGAGCTGTTTGATGTTCTAATCCAAAGCACTGTCACGCTGGAGAACTTTGTTCTGACCTCTCCCCTGTCACCAAATGTCATTGTGCCCCTGTGCAGACAGACATGGAACATGTGGCTGCACCTGGGGCCTTGGGATACTTCCCTCAAAAATGGCAGATTTAGGACCAGACAGGGAATTGGCGCATCAGCCATAAATCCTGAGAAATATAATGCCAGATCCATTCGGCTGCTGGCAGTGGATTTGTGAGTTATGGTAAAGGTCTCTGAACCTCTTAGAGGAGTCTGATGAGAAAAACCTGGTTCAGACTGCCCATCTCCATTTCTTGTTGAGCTTCGTGTGCTCAACAAGTAGCAGGTGGAGCCATTAAGTATTTGGGCTTCCAGGTCTGGTCCTTTCCAATTTTATAACTTCAGAAACTTTGTCTTGAAACTCCAATTTCCTTTTCCTGGGCTCCTTTCATCTTCTGTGGGGGTTCCCTCCTGCCGTGGGCAGGCTTCTCATTTCCGTCTGCTGTCACTCTCCTTAGCCAGGCATCTACTCTCAGGACGACATCTGATGTCAGCCACAGAGCAGTAGCATGGTAACATTTCAGAACTGGGAGACACTTTTCAGGGCTTGTGGTTCAACACCTTCATGTCACAGAGGAGGACACTGAGGGGGACAGGAGAGGGCAGGTTACCTGAAACCATACAGCCATTTGGGGCAAAGATACACCAAGAACTCTGTTTTCTAGACCCCTCTTCCCCTTGTCCATCACTTTTCTTCATCTTACTGCAGCAGTTTAACTTTGACATGAAATTAAGGCAGAACATTTTCTCTGGGGTAAAAATCCTCTCCCTCTAAGGTAGATAATTTGCCCCATCTTCTGCTGTTCTTAATTCTCGTGTTGTACTAGTTTGAACAATGTGGAAATTGCGAATGTTTAACCAGTTTTGACCTACAGAATGGCAGTTTCATATGGCTCAAGCTAACACTTAGGATTTGACATACAGCCCAGGCCACCTAGGCTTTTGCTTTGGGCGGTTATTGACTTGCTGGGAGGTGGGGGTGGGGGTGGGGGGCGTGGTTGGCTCAGGTGACTGCAATGTGATGCTAATGAGCTCAGATCAGAGGTCCTAGGACTGTGTGGGCTTCTGCGCTTGTCCCTTTCCCCATCCCAGTTGACAAACCTTACACCAGGCAGCCACCCTGACAGTGATGTACCAGATGGGGCTGGAGGGCACAGTGAGGGAGGCTGGACCCCATCACTGACTGCTGTGGTGCAGTGGAAAGTGAAGTGGCCTTCAGTGCTCATGAGCCTGACTCTGAGTCTCAGATCCACTCCTCTTTAGCTGGTGACCTTGGACTTAAGTTCTTTGGTTTTTAGGTTTCTCATCTTTAAAATAGGAGTGTAAAGATTTCCTTCATGATTTGTGAAAATTAAGTGACTCCAGCCCCACATTTAGTGCTTGATGACTGTGAGGGTTAAAGGTGGCTTCTCTCAAGTCATAGACTGGCTGTTAGAGTCTGACAACAGCATTCTATGTCCTTTGCAGGGAAATGCTGCTTCTACCCATCGATTATCAGGGAATTCCAGCCAGGTTCCAACTGCCCTGTGATAATGCAGTATTTTTTTTTCCCCAAGCAGGTTAGGAACTGATATCCCCATTATGTAGCATATCATGAAATGAATGTTATTGTTAAGTATAAGGACAGGACATATTAGTGCTATCTTTTATTACACAGTCTTCATTATAAAAGAACAGCTATTGCTAGAGTCGTCCCCATTTGATAGGTAGCTAGACATTGTTCTTGTGCTGTTGGCTCTGATTAAGGCTGGGATAATGCACTGTTCCTGCCTGTTACGTCCATCAGGAAACAAGGCAGACCAAGGTAAAATAGATGAGCGTATGTTGGCAACAGATTAAAAAGACTGGTGTAAAGTCCATTAATAATTCTCATATTTAGGATTTGCTTTCTACTGTACTCACCGAATCTGCGACATTTAATCTCTTCTTTGCGAGACCAGCTGAGAGAACCTTTTTCCCCTTCTGAGTGATAGGCCTGGATTTTCTGAGACAGAGCATTTGTCTGTCAGGGCCCATGGCTGCTGTGGTGATTTACTTGCCGTCAGATGATGTTGGTGTCCGGTTGGTGATATAGCCTTGCTGGATACGGGGAAATTTGTTACCTTTAGCTTTGACAGGAAGATAATTGCTGATGGTTAACAGAACTGAGCCAAAGCCATTGGTTTTTCAGTAACACAAGTACAGGACTGGCTTTAAGAACCCTGTTTTTCCCTGCATAAATGTCGGTTCCAGTTTTTTGGGTTTTGTTTTTTTTTTTGTAAAATGTGTGTGTGTGTGTGTGTGTGTGTATTTTGATGGAAATGTACCAGAGTATTCTCTCTCTCTCTTTTTTTTTTTTTTTAATGCTACCAGTGTACTAGCACGAGGACTGAGGGAATGTTTGTTCACTCTACAAAGAAAAGAGATTACGGAAGATTTAAGAGAGAGAGAGAGAGAGTGTGTGTGTGTGTGTGTGTGTGTGTGTGTATGTGTGTATAGGAGGAGTGTGGTGTCCTGCAATACCAGAGGCAGCCAGCCACTTGGAAAAGAGGTTTATCATCAGTGGGACATTGTTTTGTTAGGCACCTCTCCTGAGAATACGTGAATCTGGGCCTCCGTCTCGTGGCTTGTCAGTTTTTCTTCACACTGTGCAATCAGGTGATTGCTTAGACAATACTTTGTAATGTTTGAGCCTCAAGGGCTTCTCAGTAAAAGTCTTAACAGGATAGGAACAAGCTCGGAGCATCCCAAGGGATAGAAATGTGCTTCACAGAGCAGTGGGCAGGTTCTGGACTTGGGAGGATGGTGGGCACACACAGTTCTCCTGGAAGACAGCCCATGGGGTATAATTTGAGAAGTCTCTGGAAGGAGCATGGATAGTGGAATAGAGCTGTCCTCTTGTCCTTCCTCTCTCATTCTCGGGCCATTGTAATGATAGGCCCCTGAAAAACCCCAGTGTTGTTATTGTCCCTTTGGAGACCTGGATTTAGAAGTTGAGATGTTCTGCCTCAGTGAGTTGGTGGGCTTTGGAGGTGTCAGTATTCACCTACAGGGAAGCTTACTTTCTGGGGAACTGAGTCTTCTGACCTGCAGTTGCTGTGTGCTGAGAGTAGCAGTTCACCTCCTTTTTTCTTCTGCATTTTGGAGAGTTTCTAACTTCTTCCCCCAAGATTTGGAAAGGGGGAGAGAAGTGTGGGTACTGTCAAGTGAAATATTGGTGTTACAACCTTTTCTTGGCAACAGGAATACTCTTCCTGAAAGCTTAGGGAACTCTAGGTCCTCCAGCTTTGCAGGAGAGAGTCTCCTGAATCTTCGTGCTGTCTAGAGGTGGGAATCTAGAAGAGCCTTTGTCAAGATGCCAGGATTTCTAAGAGGAACCAGATGTTGCCCTCTTTGTTCAGCCATGTGCCCACGTGTATGGATGACCTTAACCTTTGGAGGCTGGGCTCATCACCCATCCTCATTCCTCGCATCTGTCCAGTCGCCAAGCACTCATCATCCTTTGCCAATAGAGTTGTCACAGCCCTCCCCTTCTTTCCCTCTCTGTAGCCACTGCCCTCGTCAAGGCTCTCATCAGATCCTCCCTCGACTTCTATAATGGCACCTTAGCTAGTTTGTGCCTTCACCTTCCCTTCCCTTGAACATATCGTACTCATCGATTCCATACTTTTCGTTCTAGGACATTGGTGGGGCTCTGACAGCAGTGTACTGTTTATATCCTACGACTTCCTACCTGTTCAGACTTGCCCCCTCTTTTCTTCCAGACTGTACACTCCTTGAGGGCTAAGTTGAAATTCTGTTTGTTCTGAAATGTTCATTCCTCTCATCCCTGCCCATTACATTCTCTTATCATTCAAGGGCCCACATCAGTGCCATCACCCCCAAGAAGTACTTCGTATTTACCCTAATTAGAAAGATGTCCTCTTTGGGGACCGCTTGCTGTATTATTACTACTAATGCTGTTCACTGTGCACTCGTGTCTCTGTTGCTTCTGGCTGGTAGGCCCTCGAGGGCCAGGGCCAGGTCTTGCTCTCCTTGTCTCTCTGCCGCCTGGGACTGCCCTTTGCACAGTGATCGCTCAGTCACATGTGGTGAGTGAGTGAATGACGTTAGAGTTTGATGATAGACTCACAACTCCTGAGTAGTTTATTGCTAATGCCTGGTAAATGACTTAATTCTTTAAGTTAGGTTTTTATTATTATTATTGAGAACCCACTGTACACATATCAGCATTTTCTCCAGAAATACGGGGAAGTACACATAGATCATGACTTCCTGATTCCACACCCAAGGCAGACACCACCACTTGGTCTCCGCATCCTCTGATATGGTTGTGAATTTGTCTCAGAAAGTCAGTCCTGGCAGCTGCTACCAATCATTTGAGTCAGATTTGGAAGCAAAACTTTCCTGCCATCTGCGGTTCTGTTATGGTGAGAGGTCCTGAGAAGGCTGACGTTGTCCTTTCCCAAGGGTACTTACTGTTCACAAAGGAGATTAAGTCAATATTTGTAAAGCACTTAGTATGTGGAACATTTAGAGAATAATACAAGACACTAAAGGATTCAGAGCTAAATGGGTGTGTGTGTCAGGGGATGAAGACAGTAAGTTACCAGGGGAGCTTGGAAAGTGAGAGAGCATGCAGGGCCAGTGCAATCAGAGAAAGCTTCCTGGAGGAGGGGGTCTAAGGGCCCCTGAGAGGACAGCCTGTGGCAGGGGGAGAGACAGCCCAGGCAGCTACTCAGAGGAGGCAAACCTGGAGAGACGAGAGATTTATGTTCTTTTCTCGTGGTCGGGCAACCTCTAGAGATGGAGAGGCCAAAAGTCACAAGGCCCTGCGATGCTTCCCCAGCATTCTCCTTGACTCAAGAGCTGATGCTCATCACTGAAGAATCCTTTTTAAATTCTTTACTGTGAGCGAGAATTAAAAAAAAAAAAAAATCATCATTCTTGAAATCTGCCTTTAACCCCCAGATCATCTTTTTCCATTTCTACTCTCTGGACAGTGAAAAACGGGAAGATTTCTGTGTGTTTGTTCTGCTCTCCATGGGTAACCTCTCTTCCCGCATGATAAATACACATTTGAAAATATTGATTTGCTGCTACCCCTTTGAAAAGCTTAAGAAGGTTGACCTCTGCCTTAGCGTTCTCAGACTTGAATTTTTCAGACTGACCAATCGACCCTGCAGAAGGCTGAGAAACGTTACCTGCGGTCCTGGAGGGCCTTTCCCAGAGACTGAGGATGCGGTGGTGGCAGCTTGGCAAATTCCTAAAAGGAGCGACTCTTAATAAAATGCTGTGTGTCTGTGGCTCAAATGTAATGACTTTTCGGTAGCTTGTAGGAATGGGGGAATCTCCATCGTAGAGCCCGAGAGAGTCACCCCAGGGAAGTGCCATTTTCTAGACGTCTCAGAAACCCTGGGGTCCCCATGCCCACCGTGGAGGATACTGTGTCATGCCTTAAAGTTGGCTTCTTCTCTGCCTCCCGCCCCCATCCCACCAATTGCTCTCATTTTATTTTTTTCCTTGGTTTTACCACTGTGTGACCTCGTGTTGTATTTTTTCTGAATGACAATGAAAGTAATTGAAAATATTGATTGGCAGTACAGTTAAGTTGTCAACACAACCATTTAATTTGTCAGGAGGACTTGTTAAATTGTCAAAAATCATATAAAAAAACTCCTTCAGTCACTGATGATATACATTAGAGATGTTCATGAATCAGATGGGCCATTTTGGAGATAAGTGTTGAAGAGGAATTCTAAAATGGTTTTCTTCAGCTATGTTTGTGTTCTCCTTTTTTTCTCTGTCTCCTATCTTTTGCTCTGTCTCTCTGATCACATGTGACAAAGAATATTGGAACGGTTTTGGGGATATCAGATGAGTCAGGGAGACTTGGTGATTGGGGGCTTCACTAAGTGTGTCTGATGGCGGAAGGTCATTTTATCCCAATTCAATTAGGATAATCTGAGGCAGATACCCTGACGAGAGGCTTGGACGGTTCCTTCCCCCTGTTGTGTGTAGAATGTAAAACATGGATCTTGGGGAATTTTTTTTTTTAAGAAAATTATCTTTTAGGGGTTCTGGGCTCTTGGCTCTGCTAGCCCTGTATGAGGGTGGGTGGGCAACATCCAGCTTCCTGTTCAGATTTTTGAGACACTGCTGGACACTTCCTGCATTTTCACTGTTGTTCATTTAGTTCCTGAAAAGCTTATGTTCCCAAGCGGAATTGGAATTAGCTCTATTTAGATTAATTTAAGAATTATGCTCTCTGCTACCCATTGGTCACAACGAGTCAGGTCATTCTTGATATTGTCAGTCTCTAGCTCTACTTAATATCATAGTATATTAGCGCTCAGAAATCCAACTTAATCTAGCTTAAGGTAATAAAGGATTTTACCGGAAGGCTACTGGTGTCACTCCCATAGTTCACAGGGGTGCTAGTGTGGCAGGCAGGGTTCTACAAACGGCCCCCAAAGATCCCTCGCCCCCTAGTCCTGAGAATGGCGAATGTGATCTCACTGCCATGATCGTGTTAGGGTAAAATGCACAGTAGACCCTAAAAATGGGAGATTTTCCAGGTGGGCCTGATCTAATCACATGGTCTTTAAAAGCACAGACCTCTCTTTAGCTTGTCAAAGAAGAGGACCTCACAGATATTTGAAGCAGGAGAGGGACTTGACACGCCGTAGCTGCCTTGATGATGGAGAGGCTCTTGTGAGAAGGTATCCAGGCAGATCCTAGAAGCAGAAAGCGAGGCCCAGCGGGCAGCCAGGAAGGAATCAGAGACATCAGGTCTATAGCTGCAAGGATCTGGATTTTGCCTGTAACCTGAATGAGCTCGGAAGGTGCTTTTTTTCCTAGGGCTGCTGGATAAGAAGCCACCCTGACCAACACCTTGATCTTGGCTTTGTGATACCCTGAATGTAGAACCCAGCTGAGGGCTGGGGCGGGTGAATGCAGTCCTAGCATTGTAATCGTGCATCCACTTCTGTGGCGAGAAGCCAAGGTATATCCCATGATAGGCAGTGATAAAAATCTATGTCTAACTTAGTCTAAAAGAACTACTTTAATAAGTATAAAATAAAAATTCAAAGTAATTGGAAAGCGTTATGTTTCAGTTTAGCTTTGTTTTTCTCAGTGGTATATAAAATCGTGGAATATTAAAATCAACGGCATATTAGATTCAAGTAGTTTTAAATAAAACATTTTTACGTATTACACATTAGTTATCTTATAAAGTAGGAATATTTTACTGGAAGAAGTGGAAATTGGGAGTTTTGGCATGGTGATTGGCTAGAGTAATTGGTGCCTTTTTAAATTCACAGTTGCTAAGGTGCCTCTAGATTTGAATCCAGGAGGATGGGTCACGAGCCTGACCTGGATTAAAGCTATGCTAGTCGTGTGCCTCAGCCTCTCCACTCCACAGATGGCTGCTCTCTACCACGTCACATGCCCCTGGGCTCTCAGCTGGAATTTGTGGTCAGACAGGAGTGGGTTCAGAGGTGAGGTTTAGGACCAAAAGTGTTTGGAGAAGGTGCCTTGGGTATTTGTGTAAAATGGCCTCACTTGGTATTCTGCTATAGCAAAAAGAATACACGAGACCATCTATTTGTAGCGTATTTGCCATTAACTAGCTGTGAGACCTCAGTGTCAGCATTCACCTGCCTTGGGATTCTCTGTTTCTACATCTGTGTAATGGGAGCATCAAACCATAGCACCTCACATGTTGATGGCAGCACACGTGTTTTATTTCTACAAAATTTGCACAGTGCCTCCTTCATTGCATTGCTTTGGTTTCCCATTTCTTTGTAAGTTGGCTCCTGTTTTTTGAGTGTCTGTGGCTTGCTGAGCTCTGCACAGGAGAGAAACTGAAGATGTGGTCTGGACCCTCAGGGAGCTTACCTTTTCATTCCAGGGAGAGGACAGAAATCTGAAATAGGACTAGTTTAAAGACGATGTGAGTGGCCAGCAGAATGCTCACTGTGAACTAGTAGGAACTGCAACATTCTGGAGTGGAGTTCGTTTGATTTATTAGCAAGGAACAGCTGGAGGGTAAGGGGTAAACCTTCTGTAAACTGAAAGAAATCAGGAGTTCTTACTGTGTTTGTCTGCTGGGGTCTCAGAATTGCCTCTTGTTTGTCCTCATCCTGGGCATTTAAATGGGCTGATGTCAGCTGCAGAACACTTAAGAACCTTAGAGGTGGCCCTTTTCCTCTCTGGGCTTCATCATCTGAAGGTCACAGTGGAAATTGTGGCTGTCTGAGTCCCCTTTCTTCACATAAGTCTCAACTCAGCCACCAGGCCTTGGGTCACTGCCATAGCCAGTTCAGAGTCATCTAATACTGTCAGTCTTTCTGCTCCCTGAGGTCATTCAGGGCCCCAGGCTCCTCCTTCCTGGTTGCTCTGCCATTCTTTTTTTTTTTTTTTTTTTTTTCCCCCCGGTACGCGGGCCTCTCACTGCCGTGGCCTCTCCTGTTGCAGAGCACAGGCTCTGGACGCGCAGGCTCAGTGGCCATGGCTCACGGGCCCAGCCGCTCCGCGGCATGTGGGATCTTCCCGGACCCGGGGCACAAACCCGCGTACCCTGCATCGGCAGGCGGACCCTCAACCACTGCGCCACCAGGGAAGCCCTGCTCTGCCATTCTTTAAGCAGTTGGCCTTGTCTTCATGGCCAGAGCTGGCGCACCAGCAACATGATGTGCTCCATTCCATGGGAAGAAGGGAGGCATAGCCAGCTTCCTCCTGCAGGATGTGACATCACCTTTGCAAACAACATGTTACTGATAGGCTGCTGGCTTGATCTTAGTCACACAGCAGCACAGAGCTGAAGGGTCACTGGGAGGTGTAGGCTCTAGCTGGACTGCCATCTATCCTGCTGCAATTCAGGGGGAATTCTGCTACTGAAAGGGAGAAGGCGGGGAATGTGTTGGGGACAGTTAGCAGTTTGCATTTTGCCTGCCGTTTCACTCAGCAGTGAGCTCTTTGTAGCCAGCATTTATACCTCTCACCTTTATGACCCCAATGTTTATCCTGGAACTTAGTCCATAATAGGTATTTAAGAAATGTTTTCTAAAGGAAGGAACACATCATTGAATGAGGGAAGAAAGGGATCGGGGTGGGGGGACGGCACCCACAATTTGGGGGGCCTTCTTTCTTTTGTGCCCCAGGCCATGTTCTTTGTATCTGAACACTTTTAGCTGAACCATGAGTGGGCTGTGCTGAGTTCAGCCCGTGAGAGGACGCTTGGCTACACCCGCCACGCAGTCTTTGAACCCAGGACTCGGGGAGATGGAGGAATATTTCATTAATCCGTGCACCATTTAGCCTCCTTATCGAATGGCCCAGACCTCTTCTTTGTTACGGACAACAATGAAGGGTGCCTTTAAGAAATCTCCAGTGAGTACCGAGGCATTGCAGATTAGGTCAGTAGCACTGCTGCTAGGTTGAGCATGATAGATGAGCAGGAGAATGAGTTTCTGCTGCACGGTATTGTGAAATCTTTTCATTGTCACCAACGGGCCTATGAGGAACTGATGAATGAGGGAGCAAGTGTCAGAAACGCCCTTCCTTGCCCCAGTACAGTTTTAATATCTCCCTGAGCTACAGGATGAGTATTGATAAAAAGTAAAGTTTAAAAATAGCCACGGAGTGATGGGTAGCCATGATTTAAGGAGAACAGCGATGGAGTTAGAGAGGGTTCATTTTCCTGAAAGCGCATGAGAGGGAAGAGAACAAGAGGGGGGGAGAGAGAGAGAGAGAGAGAGAGAGAGAGGAGGAGAGAAGTGGCAGAGCCAGCCTGCGAGGGGGCAGGAGGCTTTTATAAGAAGCTAATGTGATGAGGATGACGTGGGCTTTGATGGATGAGTTAGATCCATCTGGTCGCAGTATATGTAATAAATAGCCGTGCTCGGGTTTGACCTCTCCCACTTACCAGACACATCTTTCTCTTTTGGGATATCCAGGAGGGAGCTTCCATTAGAGGAAAGAACCCATCATGAGCCAGAGCCGGGGATGTTTATGGGCTTGTGCAGAGGGCAAAAAGGAGATGGGATCCGAGTTACAGGTTTATAAACTGAAAACTGGAGCCTGCACGCCTTGCTGAAGATGCTACTGGTGCCGGAAATGCATTTTTAGGGCTGCGGCTGGTGCTGATGCGAGGGGAGGGCGGGGAGGAGGAGGGCAGGGGTTGGGTGTCGGTCCCGAGGGCTGTGTGAGGGACACCTTGGCTTCTTGCTCACGGCAGAGCCTGACTCTCTTTGTCACACCTTCCCTTTGCTGTGAGCAAACGTTAAATGAAGCCGGGATTGATTGGGTCTATAACTAGGTGTGCCATTTTTAACTGGGATGCTTTGTGAGTGGGGGATTCTGGTCAATTCAATTTTCCGGTTACCTTGTTGGAAACATTATAAAATGTGTTTGCTCATATTCCTCCCTTAGAAAATTCACAAGAGTGAGTTTATCATCGCAGGCCTTTGTGTTGGTTTTGGCTTATCGTTTGGCACATCAGTGACTGTTGTCTTCCCCTGGAGATAGAAAATGTGTCTGAGCCCGTAGCACCCCCAGGGAATTCAAGTTAAAAAGACTAGCCTGATTTCTCTAAAATACGGAGAGTTTTTTACTTTTAAAAACTGTTAGGATAGCTGAAGTTTTATGAAACAAGAAACGTGTGGGAGGGAAGTGGAACTTGCCACTTGACTGTAGAGCTGGGAGCACATTTGGAAAGAGAACAGATCTGTCTTCAGGGGGTCAGTGGAAAATCTGAGAATATCAGCAACTAGTTTGCTTCCTTGGGATCAAAAGGGTCTTTGAGCAAACCCAGTCAGAAGCCCCACCCTGCCCCATTTCCCCACTCTCCCTGGAGGAACTGGCTGGAAACGGGGAGCAGGTCCCTGCAGTGGCAGACCTCCTGCAGCATCACCCTGTGTCGGGGAGTTCTGTGTTCTGGCCAGCACGGTTGAGTTTTCCTGCTTGTTGTGGGGCACCTCCTGTGTGAGCAGCTGGGGTGTACAACATGAAAGTTTGAGTCAGAACATCCATCCCCACCACGGTAACTCCTGCCCCTGGGAGTATGGTCAAAGCCATGGACCCTCTGCCTAGAAACGGGCATGCACGTGCACATTTTTTGCATACATTTCAAACGAGTTTGCTACCCTTGCCCTCTGAATTCTTTGTCAGGTTAAGAACTCAGCTGAGTAATTATGAAAACCTATTACTTACACACTTAAACACACCCACACGTGTATGTATATATATGCCTTTCACACATTTGCTTATACATGTGAAATGACTAACATCATTCAACTCACGTCCAACTTGTTAATGATCAGTATTCAGTACCAAAGGAATCTCAAAACCCTGCCTGTTTAAGAGCGTTTGTTTTTCACGTAATTTAAACACAGTCAAGGTGCTTCTGTTTACTTTGAACGTTAGTTACAAACTATAGCAGAAATTCTCCTTTTTGCAAAAAAAAAAAAAGGGGGGGGTGGGATTTAAGGCTACTCAAGTGGGGCCATGCATCCGAACTCTGACTCAGGTTTAGGTTTAGTTTACCTTTGCTACCTTTGATCCCCGTCACCATCTTCCCTCCTTCCTGTTCTCTGCTACTATATTTCTCAAATGCCCAATGCCCTGTTCTGGCCAGTGACCTCTCTTCACAAATGCCCACATACTGCAAACTCACTTTCATTCATCATCCCTTCAAAACTTTGTTTCTTCAGTTTAATTGTCTCAGCTGGGTAGTAGGAGGAAAACAGAGCTCTGAAGCTAATTCGTACTAAAGTGTGAACATCTGACCACTTCAAATTTCCCATGGATAGTCATATTTAAAAGAGGACATGCTTTAACCCAAGTCGAACCCCAGCTACTGAATTTTGGGTAGTACAGCAGTGATGTTAAAACAACCAAAAAAACCCCCCCCAAAACGAAAACAAAACTGTTTACAGAAAAGAAAGCAGCTGAAGAGACAAGGATGATAAATGTGGGTATTGTTCTTCATGGGAGAACCACTTGGAGAGATTTGAAGACAGAAATTTACCTCAGTCACCAGGGACAGAAAAGGGAGAATTTTGTAGAATTTCACAGTCCTTCTAACTGGAGGTTTCTTTAATGGAGAAAAAAGTGGTTTTTAATAAACCTAGTCTCCAAACTGAAAAGGACCTTCCTCCTTGTAGGGGCAAATTGTCAAACCTTTGGCAGATTTTCGGTGATGTCGTTGTGTGAGAAACATGGGAGCCAAGATGAAAAATGAGAAGCTGTGAATCTTGGGAAGTGGTTCACCCATCCCTAAGGTACCTTCTCTCTTATGAAAATAATTGATGCTTTTTAAAGAAAAAGCAAAGTAGAGAGAAGAAAAATAGTTCCAATAGTCTTGCCAGCCCCCAAATTAAAAACTCTTAATATTTTGATGTATTTCTTTCCAGTATTATTTGACTTTTTTAATATATACAGTATTTTATATCTTGACTTTTTATTTGATTTTATAGCATATGTGTTTTCCATATAATTATATACTCCTAATGAAAAGTACTTTAATGACTACATAATCTCCTTGGAGCAAGGTTTTGTTTCATCTTGTTTCACTATTGTTCACTTCACAGGTACATGTGGTCCCCCCTGTATGGGTTTGGGTTTCTTTAGTTTGAAGCCCTAAAAATAGAAATGCTGGGTCAGAGTGTGAACGTGTTGAAGGGTCCCTGAGACCTCTCGCCACATGGCTTGAGTGAGAGGTTAGTGCAGAGTCCACCCCTGTTAGAGCTGAGTCTTGGGTACAGACTTGGTCACACAAGAGAGCCCCTGGTCCTCAGTTGAGGGGTGTAGAGAATCCTTCTTGGAAGTGGAAGAGAGACAGGACTGGGACTCCTTCATAACATCCTCTCAGGTGAGCCTTGGACTTCCCTCTGATGGTCTCCTATAAAAAAGTATTGGTTTGACAGGGCTGCCATAACAAAATACCCTGAACTGGGTGACGCAAACAACAAACTTAATTCTCTCATAGTTCTGGAGGAGAGAAGTTCAGGATCAAGGTGTGGACAGTGTTGGTTCCTCTGAGGATTGTGAGGGAGAGTCTGTTACCTGCCTCTCCCCTAGATTCTGATGGTTTGCCAGGAATCTTTGGCGTGCTTTGGCTCGTAGTTGCATCTCCCCAATCTCTGCATTCATGTTCACGTGGCATTCTCTCTGTGTTGCAAGTCTGTTTCTAAGTTTCCCCTTTTTATAAGGACACCAGTCATATTGGGTTAGGACCCACCCTAATCCCTCATCTTAACTAATGACATCTGCAATGACCCTATTTCCAAATAAGATTACATTTTGAGGGTCCTGGAGATTAGGACTTTGAACTCTGAATTTGGTGGGGGATATAATTCAACTGGTAACAAAAAGGATTCATCAGGCACTTGGAAGTGAGCCAGTGAAGACTGGCCCCAAGAGCAAATCACTTCCCTCCTCTGGGCCTGGGTTTCTACCCCTCTAAAATGAGGATGTTGGGCTAGAGCAGTGGTTCTCCAAGTGGGGTCCCCAGACCAGCAGCATCAGGATCACCCAGGAACTTGTTAAAATGCAGATTCTTTGGCCCCACTCCAGACGTACTGAATCAGAAACTCTAGAGGTGAGGCTCAGAAGTTAGTGTTTTCTCAAGCCCTCCAGGCGGTTCTGTTTTACACTGAAGTTTGAGACCCACTGGACTATTTGATTGTCAAGATCAGAATTCTGAAATGTCAGTATGGTATGGGCAACACTTGTCCAAGGGCACCACCCCAGGCACGTCTACAGGGATGTAGATCCCCAGCCAGTTTTTTTGTTTCTGGTTCTTTTTTTCTTCTGGGATTCTGTTTTCTTCTATTTTTTGTTTCAGTTTCTTTTATTGAAGTATAGTTGATTTGCAACATTGTGTTAATTTCTGCTGTACAGCAAGGTGATTCAGTTATACATTTATATATTCTTTTTCACATTCTTTTACATTTTGGTTTATCACAGGATACTGAATATAGTTCCCTGTGCTACACAGTAGGACCTTGTTGTTTATCCATTCTATATATAATAGTTTGCATCTGCTAGTCCCAAACTCCCAGTCCAACCCTTCCCCTTGGCAACCGCAAGTCTGTTCTCTATGTCTGTGAGTCTGTTTCTGTTTTGTAGATAAATTCATTTGGATCATATTTTAGATTCCACATATAAGTGATATCATATGGTATTTGTCTTTCTCTTTCTGACTTAACATTCACTCAGTATGATGATCTCTAGGTCTATCCATGTTGCTGCAAATGGCATTATTTCATTTTGTTTTTATGGCTGAGTAGTATTCCATTGTATATATATATATACCACATCTTCTTTATCCATCCGTCAGTGGACATTTAGGTTGTTTTTATGTCTTGGCTATTGTGATTAGTGCTGCAGTGAACATTGGGGTGCATGGATCTTTTTGAATTATGGTTTTCTTCAGACATATGCCCAGGAGTGAGTGAGATTGCCCAGCCAGTTTTTTAAACACAAATGATAAACTAGTTTCTGTCCTAGATGAGTAGCTAAGTAGCTAATTCCAGTGGTTTTGTAAGGCCCTTCTGTCTTCCGGTCTGCATCCTATACCTTCAGAAAAATACATTCACTCAAACTGATGTTTATTGATGAAAGAACTGTATCAGGCCCTGGGCTCACTTTTTTTTTTAATACTATTCCTTGTGCAATAATGTGACTTTTGTTTTCTCCTAATTTCAAATTGCCCCCCATTTATTCCAATTTCCTAAGGGACACTAATGGCCCGCAAAGTGGCTGGTCCATGGACCTAGATATAGAAACACCCTGTTATTGATGTATGGATTGTACATGAAGACCTAATGGAGACTGCTGTGGGGTTCAGGGAAGACCAATTAGGGAATTATTTCATTAGAGCCCAGCTGACATGCTGTTATATCTACTAATTTATTTAGGCTAATGCCTTTTGCTCATCTTCTTACAGCCATAAGTACCTGTCAATAGTTGATAATGTACTTGAATTTCCTTAAGTATATTAATATTTTATGTATTGGACATTCTATAGCAGGAGCCGAAGTTTATCTTTGACTTTGACATCCTGGCATTTAGGGTCTTATTTATATGAATAGGGTAATACAGATGTAGTGTCACACACTGGCCAATCAAGTTCCTCTGCCTGTGACATTACCTAATACACTTTCTTGAGCTGTCCTACCTGTATGAATGTGTTTGTAACCCTTGTCATAGAACAAGGCTGTGCAGAGAATACTGCGTGTTTCCCATGTCAGCTGCTGGTTAACATCTACTTTGTCTGTCCTTCAGTCGCTGGTAAGGCATCTTATTTACCTTTTCTTCTTACTAATGATGGCTTTGTCCTTTACCTTTCATACCATGACTAGGAAGACCTTGTCACTGTGCCTGTGTGGTTTATCCAAAAGAAAGGTAATTTTAATGAGGAGGTCATAGAGCCGGGTGCCAGAAGGCTTGGGTTCCAACCTCAGTTTGCTGACTCACGAGGTCAATCCAGGCAGGTCGCATCTTTCTCCTTTCTTTCAACCCCTGTTGTCGGCTGGAATGAGACCTGTTGTACCTCTGAGTGAGGGTGATGGGGATACAAAAATGAAATAGTGGGTGTCACACTGCTTTGAAAAATAGAAAGCAGTGTACACGCAGATGCCAGGGATTCTGTGCATATCCATGCACATTTGAAATTTTTGTCCAGTTCAGATTAAAGACAACTTTATTATTACCGTTAAATCTGCTTACAGAGCAAATATGCTAATGTGTGTGTGTTTCATGGTGGCGGGCGGGCTTTAATCCTTCCTGCTTTGGGATGCTGCTGCATTTCATTTTCTGGCAATTGGGCCTGGTAATGATCAGCTCTGATATTTACCACATTTTATTAATGTTATTTTTATGATCCTGCAGGAGATAATTAGGATCAGGTTTGTTTTTTTTTCATTTCCATATTGTGAAATTTCAAGCCAAATAGTGACATGGTGGGGAGGAGTGAAATAGCACAGAGAAGGAACGTGTTACAAATAAACTCAACCCAGAAACCATATTTAACGGGAATTAAAATTAATGTGGCCCTGTGTTCATTATTTATATCTATTATGTGGAAAATACGTTACTGGACTCTCAAGGACTGGATGTTAAGAAACGTTCTATCCCTCCCTTTGGAAACCCTCCAATTAACACACGATCCAGAGGGAAAAAATTGAGGGGTTGGGG